>NC_137970.1:24588535-24803969 GCF_963924665.1 Micromys minutus | reverse complement strand
CTCACAGAGTTCACAGCTGTGCAAAAATATTAATTTTCTTTTTATCACATTTATTCATAGCACCTTCCAGCAAAATGAATGTTAACTAATAGGTATGAAGAAGTTTTTAGTTCAGTACCAGCTTTATTTCCCCATGTTCTATGACTCCATTATGTGGTTTATTCAGCATTACGGTCTTCCCATCAAGTTCTAGAGAATAACCAAAAACAAGGACAATGGCTGGTAAGGTTTAAGGATACTACTGACAAGCAATTTAAAGAGAAATAATCCATACTTGGCAATGAGATATGTATGCAATAGCCTATGTAACCTGGGAAAGGCATTGTACCCCTGCTGTAGAATGACTCCATTTAAATTTCTTTTATATATGTACCTATATAAATATTTTAGTAAGCTTTTACAATAATAGATTTCCTTAGGGATTTTACATGTTCAAAGGTCTTTAATGTTAGTTGAACTCCCCATAACACTTTTGTACCCTCCCATCACCAGCCACATTTAACTCATCCTTTCTTATTATTACCTTTTCCTCCTCATACCAACTACATACTATTCCTCTTCCCTATTCCTTACTAATTTTCTGAATATTCAAGGCTAGCATCCCCACTTCATTGAAACTGATTATTTACAGTTCCATATATTTATTTGCAAATTGTATTTTTTAGTTTTCTTTACAGCCTAATAATAGTCCATTGTATGTATTTATAACAATTTCATTAGCCATTCATCAACTGATGGACATCTAGACTGCTTCCATTCCCTTGATGTTATGAATAAAGAAACAAATAACATGGATGAAAATGTATCTCTGTAGCAGGGCATAGAAACCTCTGCGAATATGCCCAGAAATAGTATGGCTGGATTATATGGTCGATAAAGGCAGATTCATTTCTCAGTAAAAGAGAACTCAAATCCTAGATAAAAAACTGTGTTTCTACAGCCAACTGCATTTTAACAAAGGCCAAAAAAACATACTCTAAAGAAGAGACAGCTTCTTCAACAAATTATGCTAGTCCAACAGAATGACATATATCAATGATTATCTCTCATCTTGCCCAAAACTCAACTCCTTCAATATAAGACATAATACCCGATTCTGGTAGAGGAGAAAGTCCAGAATTGACTTTAACTTATGGAACAAGGAAAGGACTTTCTGAACGTGAACCCAGTAGCACAGACATTAAGACCAAAAACTGGCAAATAGAATTTTATAAAGCTAAAAGACCCCTGTACAGCAAAGAACACCATTATAGAAATTTTACTTTTAACTCTGACCTACTTTGAGTTATCTGTGTGTGTTTGTGTGTGTGTGTGTGTGTGTGTGAGAGAGTGAGAGAGAGAGAGAGAGAGAGAGAGAGAGAGACAGAGAGAGAGACAGAGAGAGAGAGAGAAGATCTTCAAGCAAAATAAACAAAAACTACATCAGTAAATTTTCAAAAAAGTTTTTTCCATTATTTATTTAGTTCATTTATTCATTTGGGTAAAGATAAGGCCTCACTATGCAATATTGGATAGGCTAAAATTCAAATGTACACCAGGAAATAAATCTTGTTTATTTCCATGTCAATAATCATTTTGATTTATGTTTGAAAGACTCTCTATGTCCCTTTCAAATAGCATTTTGTTTTGTTGTTTAAATATGTAGGTCTGTTTATGAACTTGCTTTATTATAATGTCTTGATTTATGTGATTTCACAACAATACCACACTTGCTTAATTAATTTCTCTAGTCTCATTGTAGTTCTTAAAATTAAGGATTATGAATCCTTTAATTTGTTCATCTGTTGAAAGATTATTTTTACTATTCTAGATCCTCTTCATTGCTTTATGGAGATTCAAGTTTTCATCTAAAACTGTTTTGGCATGTAAGATGTATAATATAGGTCATTATTATGAAATATATTAAATTCTTAGCTTTTCTTTATTTGAAATAACATTATCTGCTACTTTTTTAAATAAAGAGTCTTCACCAAGTATGGTGGTTCATGCCTTTAATCCATGCAGTAGGGAAGCAGCAGCAGGCAGATCTTAGTGAGTCCAAGGACATCCTGGTCTATATAATGAGTTCACAGTTAAAAACTATTTAGTAAAACACTGTCTCAACAAAACAATAATGAGAAAAGGCTCAATATTCTGCATTTTTGTTTGGGGGAATTACTTTTGCTTTTTGTTTTATTGGAGGGTGTTTTTGCTGTGAGGAAACATCATGATCAAATAAACTTGGGGGGGAAAGGGGTTTTTAATGCTATTATTTCCAATAGATTATTTTCTCATACAATACATCCCGACTACAGTTTCCCTTCCCTCCATTTCTCACATCACACCTTTCCCTCCCCTGTCTCTCAGATCCACTCCCACTCCATTTCCCTTTAGAAAAAAACAAATTTCCGGAAGACAACATCCAAACATTACAGAACAAGATACAATAAGACAAGGCAAAAAAAAAAAAAAAAAAAAAAAAAAAAAAGGCCTTAGTACGAAAGTTGGACAAGGTAACATAATAGGAGGGAAGAGTTCCAAGGAGCATGCGGAAGAGTGAAAGGCATACCTGTTCCCACTTTGAATAGTCCCATAAAAAGACTAAGCTATCAGCAATAACATATATGCGGAGGACCTGGATGTGGACCCATATATAAGGAAGGGTTTGTTTGTATTATTACTTCATCGTTGAAGGAAGTCAGGACAGAAACTCAAATAGGGTGGATGCTGCTTACTGGCTTGTTCCTTATGGTTTGCTCATTCTGCTTTCTTATAAAAACCAGGACCACCACCACAAAGATGGTCCCATCTGCAGTAGTCTGGGCCCTATCCATTAATCACTAGTTAAGAAAATGCCCTAGAGGCTTGCCTACAGATCTGTTTAATAGAGGCATTTTCTTAATTGAAATGTCCTCCTTCCAGATGATTTTAGTATATGTTAAATTGACATAAAACTATCTAGGATAGAGAATTTGGACACTTTATACCACCACCTTCTGTGTGGATAATGTTATTTCTGATAAAATTATCAGTTTTTCTTTTATTATTGTTTATATGTATATAATACACTGGCTTTTAAAAATGTTTTACATTTGGTTCTCAGAAATTTAACTGCAAGCCAGAAGTGGCAAGTCATGCCTACAATACACTTGAGACTGGCAAGAGGTATACTATACATTTGAAGCCAACTCTGGTTGCATAAGTTTCAGACCAGCCTGAGTTGCCAAGTAAGATTCGTTATCGAAGTGGGGGAGGTCACATGGGGTACTGTGTGCCCTCAGTCCCAGCACAGGGAAGGGAGTAGCAAATAGATCTCTCTGTGAGTTTGAGTACCACTTGATCTACATAAAAAGTTCCAGGAGAACCAGGGTTACTTATTGAAATGTTGTCTCTAAATGATAAATAGAAATGAAAGGAATTTGAATGAAATTTTCCTGGTGTGTTTTTTTTTTTTTTCTGTTTCCCTTACTTGAGTAATTTTATGTTATTGATTTGTTCATCTTTTTCAATAAATCTGAAAATTACAGGTTACATTTTTCTCCAAATTTTTGGCCATTCCTTGTCATTCTCTTTCTTATTAAAAGTCTATAACTACTTTTTTATATTATCCTTACTTACCAACAAACAGTTTACTTTTGAGGTCATGGGATTTTTATCCTGGTGTTTCAGATTTGCTAATGTTTATTAACCTGCTTAAGGTACAGCAAATATTTTTCAGGATATAGTCTTCTAACAAATCTTTCATTTCAGATTATACATCTTATCTGTGTCCAAATAGTATGAAGAAAAATGGGGAAACAAAAAATAACTTAAATTTGGGGAAGAAAAAGGGAGATTGGTACAGACAGAGAAGGTAAAGGAGAGAGGAACTATAGTAAGAAACTTTGCAAACCCATAATCATATTACTTATATCTACATAGAATTATACATGTAGGTGTATTTGTATCTCTATGTCGTGATATAGATATAGGTATAGGGATGGGTATGGACATGAACATGGATATAGATAAGGATATAAAAGATGTACATATAAAGATAGATTTAGAAATTAAATAAAATTGTGCCACACCAAGTCATAGATTATTAAAAATTTCAGTACTGGGCATAAGAAATTCGATATGATGGTCAGGGTAGCCCAAGAGACTCCCAAACAATACAGGACATTGCTATTGTCATTGGTTGCCTCCCATGAGTGCTAAGTCCATGAGGTATATCACTATTGTTAAAGACATCATAAACTCTATGATGTCTTTTTTCAGAAGATTCAATTTGTATCAGAGCTGAAAGCATCTTCCCTGAAGACTGACTTTTACAGTACCAGAATGTGCTATGCAAGCTGCCAAGGCAGAGAAGCAATCAATAGTTGTACCCAGCTGTAAATCTTATAAAGCATAATAATGAACAGCATATGAGGATACCTCTATAGGTACAATAATGACACTCAGACCTTAATGATAATCAACAGCTGCCTACTTAGACATAAGTTCCATCCAACAAAAGAGAAATCATGTATAGTACTAGAAACTTAATCAACGCCCCAGGGGTAGTTGGTCTTGATCTTAGAGGAGAACCCACTATCAGCATTGTACAAAATCAACATAAATTCTACCTTCATTTTGAGTACCTATCCTTCAACCCACAGATAAATGTAGCTTTTACTCCTCATTAAAGAAGTTTCTTTTTGCAACAGGCAGACCATTACAGAAACTCAAAATTGGTCAAAATACATAGAACAACTGACCATAGGGACCCAACCAGTGTATGCATCTATAATACAACATCTGCACACGACTCAGAGAACATCAAAGAAGAAAGAACAGAACTCTCGATAAAGTCAAAGGACCAAAATTTTGGGGTAAGATTGTATCTCCTTGAAATGATAGGGAAGCTATGAAAGGAAAAGCAAAGCATCAGCTCATGACTCCCAAGACCAAATTCTCAGCACAAATGAGTTTATTTGCCCGAGGGGACGGAGACCATGGATAAGGGACAAAGAAGATGGAAGATGGGGAAGAAGGGGAAGTGAACAAGGGAGAGAAAGAAGAGGCATTTTTCCCAGAGGACAAAGTGATACCTCTGGATAGAGAGGAGACAGACATGGCCCATAGGCACATGCGGTTCATAAAGGTGAAGGGAAATAGCTGTGTTAAGATGAGGTGTTTAATTTTAATTGGATATGTTGATTGGGTGAGCCAAAAGGGGCGATGATTGCTGGACTTCAACACTCTGATAGCTAGAACTTGGTACTCAGCCTCTAGAGGAGAATGTAGCCAAATAAATAAAGAGACATTGGAGACTAGTTTGGAGAATGTTTTGAACAAGCCAGAAGGAATTAGAGAGAAGGACTGAGCAGTGTTTCTTCAAGCTATATCAATAAAGTTTCATTAACACAGATGCCTAAATAATACCTGAACAAGGCAAACACTAATTGATATAACATCGTGGAAGGGAGAAATTCCATGGAGCCCGAATAATAGACAAAAAAAAAAAAAACCAATAAACAATGACTGCAGAGAAGAAGAGCTTCTAATTAGTTATCCAGTACCAAATAGTCATTCATGAATTCAAGTATGTGAAAGCAATGCTGAGCTAACTTAGCAGGTTGTAGTTATATGGTTATGTATGTAAGTATATATGTGACAATAACAACTGAAGAGCTGGGTGTGGTGGCACAGGCCTTTAATTCCAGAATTTGGGAGGCAGTCCAGCCTGATCTACAGAGTGAGTTCAGAGACAACTAGAGTTACATAGTAAGACCCTGATTCAAATAAATTAATAATAATAATAATAATAATAATAATAATAATAATAATAATAAGTAAAGAAAAGGAGGAGAAGAATTTGAGATGGAACATGGGAAAAGTTGGAGTTGGAGGAAGAAAAGGGAATAGAGGAAAATGACATAATTTTATTTTATTATATTTTAGTTTTTAAAAAGATGTTATCTATTTTAATCCAGACCACAGAAAGCTCAAGAAGATGGAAGACCAAAGAGTGAATACTTCAGTCCTTCTTACCAGGGGGAACCAAATATTCACACAAGGAAATACAGAGACAAAATATGGAACAGAGACTAAAGAAAAGGTCATTCAGAGACTGCCCCCCCTGGGGATCCATCTCATATACAGTCACCAAATCCAGACAATATTGTTGATGCCAAGAAGTGCTTGCTGACAGGAACCTGATATGGCTGTCTCCTCAGAGGCTCTGCCAGAGCCTGACAAATACAGAGGTGATGCTCTCAATCAACCACTGGACTGAGAACTGGGTCCCCAATGGAGAAATTAGAGAAAGGACTGAAGGAGCTGAAGGGATTTGCAACCTCATAGGAAGAACAACAATATCAACCAACCAGACATCCCAGAGCTCCCAGGGACTAAACTACCAACTAACGAGTATAAATGGAGAAACCCATGGCTTCAGCTGCATATGTAGCAGAGAATGGCACTGGCATCAAGGAGAGTCCTTCGTCCTCTGAAGGTTTGATGCCCCAGCCTAGGGAATTACAGGGTTAAGTTAAGGTGGAAGGGTGGGTAGGGAAGCACTCTTATAGAAGCAAAAGAGAAACAGGGGAAAAGGGATAACATTTGAAATGTAAGTAAAAAAAATATCCAATTTTTAAAAAAGGAATTCTTCTTCAGTGAACTTAGGCTCTTATGAATGTTAGGTACTTCATAACTGACCTACATGACCACACATTTCATTGTTATGGTTCACACATTGTCTTCTGATATTTACTGTATTTTTTCAGTGCCCATTTTTTCTAAATATTTATATGTTGAATAGTTGTTTTAGAACACTGGCACTTTCTTCTGATTATATTTGACAATTTTCTGCTTATTCTCACATTATAGCATTTAAATGTATACTTAACATCAGAAACATTGTTTCTGCAAGTCTAGGTCTGATTATCTTATAATGAACATTAGATGGACTAATTTAATTTTTGGTGGGTCAGCTTGAACATGTTGAAACTTGATTTCAGACTTGTTTTTTGTCAATGGTATACATTCCTCTAAGACCACAATAACCCTATTTCAAGGCCTGGTCTTTCCAATTTCTCAGCTAAATTACCAGGGCATTGAACAATTCCTCATTTGAGTTGCCTAGGCTACTGATTGATTTTTATCTTCACATCTCCATCAGATATTTTCTACTAGAACTCACAGAGTTTGTGTTTAACTTAGCCACAACAAAGATTTAAGATGTCACATATGCAGTTTTCTGAAAACTTCATTACAGTCTAGCTAATTTTCCAATCCAAAAATCAGATCCAATTCCTTAGCACACAAGGACTGCTATTCCCTGGGTTGTTTCCTTGCATGATCTTTTTAAAAATTCCACCCAAACCAAAAACAGACTTAGAAATTATTAAAATCCTGTAGTCTATTATCTTAAAGTACTTGCTTCAGTTCTAACATTGTATCTTATTGAATGGTTACTTGTAATGTAAATGCAGCTCTTGTAGCCATAATTCTGCCACTATCAGACTAACATAACTTTATAACATTTCCCCTTTTATTAAAAGCAGATTCTTTTCTCATACAACATATCCTGATTACAGTTTCCCTTCCAGTTCCTCCCCACCTCACTCTTACCCAGATCCACTCATTAGGAAAAAAAAAAACAAAAAACAAAAACAAAAAAAAAAAAATAACAGGCTTCTAAGAGATAACAACAGGACATGACAAAATAAACTATGATAAAACAAAACCCAGCACATCGATGTTTGACAAGGCAAGCCAACAGAAGAAAAACCAATTATGGTTTCATAGTGCCAACGCTTTGTTACAAAGGTGAACTTTATACTTTGCTAATCTACCTTAGTGTCTTTAAATGTGGTTGCTATGCTCTTTGAATTTTGAGTCATAGGCATCTTTGAGAATCCAATGCAAGATTAAGGACCTTTCTTCTTAACAGTGTGCATGGTCCGATTTTATAGGCAATCTCAGGTATTCATCAGTCCCCTGAAACACAGCTGTGAGTCATTGCCAAGAGAACTGAGAACTGAGAAACTGTTCAATAGCCTTTCTACCGTTATAAATATGTGGTTGCATTCTGTTTGTTTCCAAAAAATGAAAACAAGCTAATATAACCAACAGAGAACTTTTTGATAAATTTCATAGAAGGTAAATGGGTTTGAGTACTTCAGGGGACTGTATTTTAAGACACATTTTAACAGGTTTATGATTTGCTTTCTGAACTTAGAAAAAGTTATAAAATCCTCAAACATTTTCCTAAATAAACCTTTATGAAATGTGAGTGGTTTTTTTTCTTTACTTTTAAAGGCGATTTTATTTATTAACATTTTCTTTTTTCTTCTTATTGAGAATGCATTTTTCTCCCTTTTAGACTGGATATTCCAAGGTCTCTTATTCTCTGCACATTGTCTGGCTGTGGGTCTTAGTATTTGTTCAAATCTACTGCAGGAGGAAGCTTCTCTGATGTTGGATAAGCAAAGCATTGAGCAAACCAGAAAGTCATTAGGAGTCAGTTTATTGTTTTAGTAAAACAGTACTATTTGGTTTTAGCCTAGGTCCATGGGCTAGCTTAGCCTCAAATGCTTGGTTATCGAGGCAGTGTCTGACAGGGGTTTCTCCAGTGAAGTGCGCCTCAGGTCAAATCAGATATGAATTGTTTACTCATATAAACTTTGGGCCACCATTGTGCTAGCATATTTTATAGGCAGGACAGAATTGAATACAAAAGATTTCATATCTGGGTTGATGACTACATTTCTCCTCTGGTAATATGTAGAACAACTTACTATAGCAAAGATGCAAGAACATAGGAGTCAAGGCTCTATGTAGTCACCAGCTGAATTTCAGTCAAAGGATATTGCTGTCAGTTTCTAGAAAGCAGCCTATAGTCTTGCAAGAGCCCAAGTTGTTTAGGGCTTCCATTGGACCCTTTTGACAAACAACTATATTAGATGTAACACGATTTGAATACTGGCATCTTCAAATGATGACAAAAGATGCCTGATTAGAGCTCTATTTCTCCCATTACTTGGCAGTTTCATTTAGATCTCTTTCAAATATGTATGCATTTTAGAAAGCTTCTCCTGTATTAGTTTTTCATATTACCCCTCAAATGGCCCTTAATTTTAACTGTCTCTCCCTGTATTCATTCCTCAAACCCCTCTTTCCTTTCCCTCCACACTTGATCCTCCCACCACAGTCCCCCATTTATAACCATGATTCTGTTTCCTTTTTACTAGGAAGAGCTATTGGCCCACTAAACCCCACCCCGTGTCTTACTCTATACATAACCTCTGTAGATCTATGAACAATAATTTGGTTATCATTGCCTAATCAACTAACATCCACATATAAGCAAATATTATATTAAACTTTGTAAGTAAGGGATACCTCAGAACATTTTTTTTTCTACTTCCATCTATTTGCCTGCAAACTTTATGATGCTACTTTTATAAAGAATGAGTAATACTCCACTGGGGAAAATGTACCACATATTCTTCATCCATTCTTTTGTTGATGAACATCTAGGTTGTTTCCAATTTCTAGATAAAATGAACAGAGAGAACATCAATGAACATAATTAAGCATGTGTTTTTGTGAGATTGTGAAATATCTTTTGGGTATGTGCTCAGCAGCAGTATAGCTGGGTCTTGAGGTTGAACTATACTCAGATTTCTGAGAAACCACCAGATTAATTTCAACCGTAGTTTTAGAAGTTTGTCTTCCCATCACAAATGCAGGAGTGTTCCCCTTGCTCTACATCCACACCAGCATATACAATCTATTGATTTTTTTTTATCTTAGCCATTTTGATTGGTCAAAGATAGAAAATCAGGGTGATTTAAGTTTGCATTTCCTTGAAAACAAAGGATGTTGAACAATTCTTTAAGTGTATCTCAGCCATTTGAGGGTCTTCTATTAAGAATTCTATTTATAAGCTGAGAAAGAAATTAGGGAAATGACATCCTTCACAATAGTGTCAAATAATAAAAATACCTTGGCATGACTCTAACCAAGCAAGTGAAAGATCTGTATGACAAGAACTTCAAGTCTCTGAAGAAAGAAATTGAAGAATATCTCAGAAGATGGAAAGATCTCCTATGCTCATGGATTGGCAGGATGAATATAGTAAAAATGGCAATCTTGCCAAAAACAATCCACAGATTCAGTGCAATCCCCATCAAAATCCCAACTCAATTCTTCATAGAGTTAGACAAGAAAAATTGTCAATTTCATTTGGAATAGCAAAAACCCCAGGATATCTAAAACTATTCTCAACAATAAAGGAACTTCTGGGGAATCACCATCTCTGCCCTCAAGCTTTATTACAGACCAAATGTGATTTAAAAGAAAAAAGAAAAAAAAACCTGTATGGTATTGGTACAGAGACAGGAAGGTAAATCAATGGAATAGAATTGAAGACCCAGAAATGAACCCACACACCTATGGTTACTTGATCTTTGACAAAGCAGCTAAAACCATACAGTGGAAGAAAGATAGCATTGTCTACAAATGGTGCTGGTATGGCTAACTACATAAAATTCTTTGGCAAATAGTTAAATCTAGAAAATATCATCCTAAGTGAGGTAACCCTCACTCAATAAAAAAAAAAATCCACCCTTGTTTTGCACTCACTGATAAGTGACTATTAGGCCAAAAGCTCAGAATACCCAAGATACAATTCACAGACTACATGAAGGTCAAGAAGAAGAATGACCAAAGTGAGGATGCTTCAATACTTCTTAGAAGAAGGAACAAAAAAATTCTCAAGAGATGCAAAGAAAAAGTTTGGAGCTCAAACTGAAAGACAGGCCATCTAAAGACTGCCCCACCTGGGAACCCATCCCAAATTCAGCCACCAAACCTAGGCAATATTGTTGATTCCAAGAAGTACATGCTGACAGGAGCCTGATAAAGTTGTCTTCTGAGAGCTCTGCCAGATCATAAGAAATACAGAAGCAGATGGTCACAGCCAACCATAGCACTGAGAACCGGTCTTTAATGGAAAATTTATAGAAAGAAGAGAAGGTTGGGAGGCTTTTGATGACTGCTTCTATTTCTTTAGGTGCTATGGAATTATTTAGCTGGTTTATCTGGCTCTTGTTTAATTTTGGTATCTTGTATCTGTCTAGGAATTCATACATTTCCTCCAGATTTTCCAGCTTTGTTAAGTATAGGCTTTTGTAGTAGAATCTGATGATTTCTTGAATTTCCTCAGTTTCAGTTGTTATTTCTCCACTTTCCTTTTGATTTTGTTAATTTGGATACTCTCCCTTTGACCTCTAGTTAGTCTGGCTAAGGGTTTATCAATCCTGTTAATTTTCTCAAAAAACCAGCTCTTGGTTTTGTTGATTCTTTCAATGGTTCTTTTTGTTTCTATTTGGTCTATTTCTACCCTGTTTGATTATTTCTTGACTTCTTCTCCTCTTGGGTATATCTGCTTCCTTTTGTTCTAGAGCTTTCAGCTGTGCTGTCAGGATGCTAGTATATGCTCTCTCCAGTTTCTTTTTGGAAGCACTCAGAGCTATGAGTTTACCTCTCAGTACTGCTTTCATTGTATCCCATAGGTTTGGGTATGTCATGTTTTCATTTTCATTGAATTCTAGAAAATCCCTAATTTCTTTCTTTATTTCTTCTTTGACCTTGCTATCATTTAATAGAGCATTGTTTAGTTTCCATGTCTATATGGGCTTTTTGTTGTCTTTGTTGTTATTAAAGACCACCCTAAGACAATGGTGATCTGAGAGGATGCATGGGAGTATTTCGATCTTCTTGTATCAACTGAGGCTCCTTCTGTGTTCAATTATGTGGTCAATTTTCGAGAAGGTGCCATGAGGTGCTGAGAATAA
The DNA here is from genome assembly GCF_963924665.1 of Micromys minutus. NCBI lineage: Eukaryota > Metazoa > Chordata > Mammalia > Rodentia > Muridae > Micromys > Micromys minutus. Next base: position 24,792,159 of record NC_137970.1, on the reverse strand, counting down.
GGTGTATTCTTTAGTTTTAAGATGATATGTTCTATAGATATCTATTAATTCCAGTTGATTCATAGTCTCTGTTAGTTTTACAGTATTCTTGTTCAGTTTCTGTTTCCATGATATGTCCATTGGTGACATTGGGGTATTAAAGTCTCCCAATATTATTGTGTGGGGTAAAATGTATTTTTGAGCTTTAGTAGGGATTTCGCCTGTAATGAGTAAAAAGTGTCCTTCCTTATCTTTTTTGATAACTTTTGGTTGAAATCTACTTTATTTGATATTAGAATAGCCACTCCAGCTTGCTTCTTAGGGCCACTTGTTTGGAAGGTTTTTTCCCAACCATTTCTTCTGAAATAGTGTCTGTCTTTGTCTCTGAGATGAGTTTCATGTATATAGCAAAATTATGGGTTTTGTTTATGTATCCAGTCTGATAGCCTATCAGGTCCGGATGGGTTCAGTGCAGATTTTATCAGACATTTATTGACGACATAATACCAAAACTTTCCAAACTATTCCACAAAATAAAATCTGAGGGAACACTACCTAACTCATTTTTTTGAGGCTACAATAACCCTCATTCCTAAACCACACAAAGACCCTACAAGGATAGAGAACTTCAGACCAATCTCACTTATGAACATTGATGCAAAATACTCAACAAAATCCTTGCAAACTGAATCCAAGAACACATCAAAATGATCACTCACCACGATCAAGTAGGCGTCATCCCTGGGATGCAGGGATGATTTAATATAAGGAAATCCATCAATGTAATCCACCATATAAACAAACTCAAAGACAAAATTTAGTTTCATGAGGTCCTATTCATTAACTGTTGATCTTTAGAGCCTGAACCACTGGTATTCAGAAAGTTAGTTCCTGTGCCAGTGAGTTCAGGGCTATTCCCCACTTTCTTTTTTATCAGGTTCATTGTATTTGATTTTAAATTGAGGCCTTCAATCCATTTGGAGTTGAGTTATGTGCTAGATTATAAGGATGGATCTATTTGTCCAGTTTGGCCAACAGCTTTTGTTGAAGATGCTGTCTTTTTTTCAGTGTGTATTAATGGCTTCTTTATCAAAAATTAGATGTATATAGATTTAAATCTGGGTCTTCAATTCAATTACATTGATCAACATATCTGTCTGTATGGTAATACCTTTTTATTTTTATTACTATAGGTCTATAATACAATTTTAGGGCAGGGGTTGTAATACCTCCTAGAATTCTTTTGTTATTAGGATTGGTTTCAGTTTTGTGGTTTGTTGAATTTCCAAATGAAGCTGAAAACATTCCTTCCAATATCTGTGAAGAATCAATGTTGAAATTTTGATTAAATCTCTAGATTTGCTTCTGATAGGATATCCATTTTTACTATATTAATCCAATCAACCAACAAGCATAGGATTTCTTTCTATCTTGGGATATCTTCTTCAGGAAGAGGTTTAAAATCCTCTAACACTTTCCTAAAAAAGCAAAAACAAACCAAACCTAAAAGGTTTTTTTTTTTTTTTTTTTTTTGCTTCTTTTGATTTTCTTTTTTGTTGTTTGTTTTGGTTTTGTTTTTTGTTGCTGTTGATTTGGTTTGGTTTTTGTTTGCTTGAGACAGAATATTAATATATATTCCAAGTTGGCTTGAGCTCCATATCTTCTTGCACTTCCTTACCTCTTAAGTATTAGGATTGATATGTCTTTGCCATTGTCTGAGTTGTTTTTAATTGTTGTAAAAAAATATACCACCAGAAAGTCAATTTCTAAAAAGAAGCATTTCATTTGAGGATTCCAGTTCCTCGGGGCTAAAAATCTTGATCATCATGGACAGGAGCATGGCAGCAGACAGGTGAAGCAATAGTTGCAAGTTCACATCTCAACTCATGAGCAGGATACAGAAAATCTGAGAATGGTATAGGCTTTTTGGAACCTGAACTCTTACCCCTGGTGGTGCACATCTTTTGCAAAAAGGCCACGCCTCTTTGTCTTTTCAAAATAGTTCCACCAACTAGGGACCAGAGATTCAAATGGATGAGCCTATGAGGCCATTCTCATTCAAACCACCACAGCTATATTCAAAATAAATTTTATATTCCCTGCATGTACCTTTGCTTCCACTTATCTTGTTATAAAAAATGATTGTTACATAGCAATTAATTGTTTTGCAGGAAAAATAATTGGTCATTACATACTTAACTTGTATAATTATATGCTTATGAAAGTTCTTCTGTAAATACTAAATGGAAATGCACTTATACGCAACAGTTTGAAACAGAGCTAAAGTATTCTTGGTGTATAAGGATTGAGTATAATGGTTTTTTTTTTCCTTGAACTTCACACAGTCTGTGAGTTGTTTCTGGGGAAGGCAGAGCTTTCTGGGGTTAGTATCCCATTATCAGTGACTGTATATTATGTCTCTTCTTTTGTTACTGGGTTATCTCACTCAGGATGATATTCTCTAGATGCAACCATTTTCTTAAGAATTTGGTTAAGTCATTGTTTCTGATAGCTGAGTAGTACTCCATTGTGTAAATGTACCACAATTTTTGTATACATTCATCTACTGAAGGACATCTGGGTTCTTTCCAGCTTCTGGCTATTATAAATAGAGCTGCTATGAATATTGTGGTGCATATATCTTTGTTGTGTATTAAAGTGTCTCTGAGGTATATGCCCAGAAGTGGAATAGCTGGGTCTTCAGGTAGTACTATGTCCAATTTTCTGAGGAATCACCAGACTGATTTCCAGAGTGGTTGTATCAGTTTACAAGCACACCAACAGTGGAAATGTGTTCCTCTTTCTCCATAACCTCACCAGTTTCTACTGTCATCTGAGTTTTGGATCTTGGCCAATCTGACTGGTGTGAAGTGGAATCTCAGGGTTGTTTTGATTTGCATTTCCCTGATGGCTAAGGATGTTGAGCACTTCCTTAGACATTTCTCAGCCATTAGATATTCCTCAATTGAGAACATTTTGTTTAGTTCTGTATCCCATTTTTAATAGGGTTGTTTGATTCTCTGGTGTCTAGCTTTTTGAGTTCTTTGTATACCTTGAATATTAGGCCTCCATCTGATGTGGAGTTGGTAAAGATCTTTTCCCATTCTGTTGGCTGCGGTTTGTTTTTTTTTTTTTTTTTTTGACAGTGTCCTTAGCCTTACAGAAATTTTGCAATCTCATTAAGTCCCATTTATTAATCTTTGGCCTTAAAGCAGGAGCCATTGGTGTTTTGTTCAGAAAATTTTCTCCTGTGCCTATGTGTTATAAGGTTTTCCCTACTTTCTCATCTACTAGTTTCAGTGTATCTGGTTTAATGTGGAGATCTTTGATCCACTTACACTTGAGCTTTATACAAGGAGATAAGAAAGAGTCTATTTTCATTCTTCTGCATGCTGAGTACCAGTTGGACCAACACTATTTGTTGAATAGGCTGCCCTTTTTCCATTGAATGTTTTCAACTCCTTAGGGTTACATCCTGTTTTACATGTACTTTTTGCTCATTGTAACCAGTAAGACCTTATTGCAGAGTATCAAACCTTAAAAAAAAAGCCAAGCACTGACAAAAATGTATTCGTATACATTTATGCAAAAATGCTTAAAATTTGTTCTTTTATCTTTGTTTTTTTAATGAAGTTAAAAAATCAGCCAGAAAAATTCTAAAATAAAAAATAAAAAAAAATAAAAAAATAAAACAGAGCTAAACAAATCTCTCACCTTGTTTCTTTCTCCTCATCTTGTCATAACATCACTCCCTCAAATGCCTATCCAGAGATAAGGAGTTAAATATAGGCAGTATATTTTGGAATTAGTCTTAGGAAATACTTTAAGACAAAAAGAAAGTGAGAGAGGACAGAGAATCTCGAAAGGAATGAAAGTATATACGGTTTGAATTAAGCCAATAACTATTTTGTTAATGTAAGTGCCATCTCATTGAAAGCTCCAAGAATCAGCATAAAATACACATGTAAGGAATATCAAATTCTGACTGAAAGAGCTTGGCTCTCTGTCCAACAGTTCCATAAGACAGTAGTTAATGTTGTTTCCTATGGAATATTAACTTACTACCATTTCTTGGCTAATGTTTGTGTGTAAACAGAAGAGCTCCAGTTGTTGCAGTGGTCCCTAAAAGATCACAGGTACCCAAAATTTAAAGGCACACTGTCATAGCCAAACATCAAAATTAAGAGAATATGGGCAGGACCATAATTATTACACTGGGAATACTTAGAAAACTTTTATTCAGTGATAGATTTCCAGTTGGTTCTATTGCAGTGCCAAGGAAGTGTTACTGATCCCCCCCACCACCAAAATAGACAGGAGCTAATCTGATGCAACTCACAGCAGGGTCTTTATTCTATTCCTGCTAGGTCAGACTTAAAGCAGGATGGTTTTGGTGGGGGGAGCCCTAAATATCTATTATGGCAAGACTTTATAGTAAGCAGCAAGCAGGATGGTGGGATAAATGTGCAAGCATCTAATTGGAAAGCCATTGTGACCTTTAACATAATTGGCTTGTGCTGGGGGTCATATCTTAAACTTTATCTCTGCTTCCCTCTTCATTAGCCATCATAAAGCAGGGGGTGGGCTTGTAACCTGGGGGTGAAGATCTGTGTGTGTGTGTGTAATAACCTAGAAACTCTGGTCTTGTTGGGGATTGGCCTAGAGACTGGAGCTCAGCTCAGGTTTCATTGAGGGGCAACTTGAAAACTAATGCTAGCTACCAGCCTGTAAGTTTACCTGAGTTTAAACATAGATCAGGATCTCTAAAATGGTGTCTGAGCTTAAAAGATTTGTGCTCTCACTACAACATGGCAGATTCTATTACTCCTGAAGTCCCAAAATATTGGTATCTCTTTCTAAGAGCATATACTCACTAACATATTTTGATAAGAGAAGAGCATTTCAATTTGCTGATTTTCTTTTGTTTGTACAAAATATCCTTCTGGTTAGGGAAACTAGACAATTGTCAGAACATGTTCTAAACATAGAGTTCCTACCAAACATACTTAATTTTTCTCATGTACATTTAACTTATTTTTCTTATATGATATTCACATTGAATTCTATATTAAAAATAAGTGTAGTCTTGATAAAGACTGCTCTAGTTGATCCTCTAAATATAAATACCAGGAAAGTATTTTCTTGGTATATTTGGGTTTCTTTAAAATAGGTATCTCATAATAGCCAACAAAGGTTGAGATCTAGGCTGTTTGAGGTTCTACAAATATATTAATTAATTTAAGCATCTATAGTAATTAATTCAATCATCATACAGATACTGAAATTGTCTATGATCATCAATCAATGATCATAATTAAACAAGCATGAGTTATACTGATGATAATATTTTTAATTTTGCAACAAAGTGTAATTGTGGCAGTAAAATATATTAAGGTAGATATCACTAATCCTTACTGAGATTCAATTAATTTAACTGGCATGTGGATATTTTAAGGAAAATATTAACAGTCTATTCCTTTAAAAAAAAAAAAAAAAAAAAGGACAGAAACAAAAGTCAAAAATCAAACAATGTGCTGAGATTGAGAGATTTTGAAACACTTGGTCCTAAATGCAATGTCTTCATCAAACTCCTCTCTCCAGGTATCAGGGAGCAATACGGAAGCAGAGGCAGAAAGATTGCAAGATAGATGACTTCAGGAAAACAGTGTCTTCTAGACACAAGAGGACTGATGCACATACAAATTCACAGAGACTGTGGCCTCATGCACAGAGCCCACCCATGTTCAAACCAGACATAATCCCAGAGCTGAAAGTGGAAAATAAAAATTAGCTCCAACCTCTAATCAAGAAGCTATCTGCATTTCACACCTGCTTGCAAAAGATAAGTTACTTCTATCCACTGAAGTCTCACTGAAGGGTAGGCCCCATGCCTAGTAAATGACCATCATAAGACAAACTCAATGATTTGGGGGGTTTGTTTTGTTTGTGGTGTATGTTTTTATCTCATATAGCTTTGTTTTGGCATTTTTGTATTCCGGCATTTTGCTTATATATTATGGTTTCTGAGTTTGTGTTTTTATGATGTGTGCATATGTTTCTTTGGGTTTAGTTTCAATTCTTGTTTGTTTGTTTCTAAAAAGAGAGAAAGAGCTTGGAGCTGGGAGTAGGGAACTGAGAGGAGTCGAGGGAGGGGAACTGTGATCAGAATACACTGTAAGTATTTTTTCAAAAAAAAAAGCTAAAAAATTATCTTACTATTTAAGGCCAAAGAAGTAGTTAAGAGAAAGCTCTAGAATTGAGGCTTACCTGTTCATTGTAACTATTTTCCATCTGCATCTCAGTTAACACAAAAATAACTTAATTCTTTAACAATGCAAATCCAAAGATAACTATCTTCTCTTCTCACACTTTGGCTGTACAAGGATTCTAACCAGCTTCTGCATGAAATCCTCTTAATAGATGGGTCACTTTTGAATCCTTAGCAATCACAGCACAGGCTGTTGCCCCAGATATTAGCAAAGCAAATGTGTATGTTGTAGGCAACAATAGATACTCATTTTAGTAAATGATCGGATAATAAATATTTTTAATACTGTTGGCTAATATGACCCTAAAAAACAAGAGATAACATATTTTATAAGACTGGGCATAATAACACCCTAATAAGACTTTTACACATATTGATATCAGTTACATTTGGCCTACAGGCTACAGTTTGTCAACAAGTTTACAAACTGCAAAGCCCTATTTCATTACATAGCTCTACTTATATAAAACTCTGAATATATACAGTCATTATTTTACAAATTTTAGGGGTAAATGCATGAAAATAACATTAGAAGGTATATTTAAAATGCTATACTTCAATGAGAAAGTTGTTATAGAAGATAGTCTCACTTGGTAAGGCTCTATTGGTGAAAATCATACTTAAATATCTCATTGAACACAAAGAAGTTGAGCTGGTGCCTAACTAGAGCCTTCACCCATACTTACTACTGGTAATGATACTCTTCCAGGGGAGAAAGATCACAACCAACTCAGCTACAAATCTTTCCACCTACAATGATGACCTAGGAGCAAGATACAATAGTAGTAGAATAATGACACAGAAGTTGTGAGAATAACAACCACTATCTGTTCAGATTTAAGGCCCATTGCACAAGATGGAACTCACGCTTGACAATGCTTGGATGGCCATGAATTTGAGACTAAATAAGTTATGGATCTGGGAGGGGTGGAAAGCCTGATGTTCCACTAATGGAACATAGGAATAAGATAACTTTCATTGACACTCAATCTGCTATACTCAGATATTGATGTCTTACTCAGACAGTATCAGAGAAGCTTCCTCCTGCTGGAGATGGAAACTAATACACAGACCAACAACTAGACAATGTGCACAGAGTGCGGGACCTTAGAACACTCAGTCCTAAATGGGATGTCTCTATCAAAAGCCTCTCTTCAGAGCTCATGGGACTCTGGAAGAGGAGACAGGAAGAGCGTAAGAAACATTACTGTTGGAATAGACTAAGGAAACAGTATCTTCTAGGCACAACAGGATTTATGTACATATGAATTTACAGAGACTATGATGGCATCATGCACAGGTTCATGAGACAGGGCTCCAAAGATGAGATAGGAGTGGACTCAAGCCTTATTTTTAACCTAGGAACTACCTGTAAATATCAATTGCTTGCAAAGGAAAATTTAATTTTCTCTCATGAATATATATAATAATTTGAATTAAAATTGCTCCTAAAGCTCATAGGAAGTGGCACTATTTAAAATGATTAGAGCATGTGGCCTTGTTGGACTACCTGTGGTCTTATTGGAGGAAGTATAACACTTTGGGTGGGCTTTGAGGTTTAAAATGCTCAAACAAAGCTCAGTGCCTCTCTCTGTCTACTCCCTAAGGACCTGGATGGAGAATTCTCAGCTACCTGTCAAGCACCATGTCTTCCTATGTGCTGCCATGCTTCTTGCCATGATGGTAACGTACTAAGTGTCTGAACTGTAACCATGACCCAATTAAATGTTTTTTTTACAAAAATTGCTGTGCTCAAAGTATCTCTTCACATGATAAAACATTGGCTAGGACAGTACAAGCCACACTTAGGAGCAGGCCCCATTCACAGTCATAGAAAGCCAACTCAAAATAAATTCAATGATATTTTTGAGGAATTTTTTTTCTCCTAATGCTTTGTTTGATCATTTTTTACCTTACTGGTCTTTTGCTTACATCTTAGGATACCTGATTTTGTGTTTTGATGGATTATGTATGCACATGTGTATGTGTGTGTATGTGTGTGTGTATGTGTGTGTGTGTGTGTGTGTGTGCGCACGCGCGCACGCATGCCTATGCATTTTCTTTTGTATGTGTGTTTTCTTGCTTTATGTTTTGTTTGTTTAATCTACCTGTTTGTTTTCTAAAGAGATAGAAAAATAAGGCATGGGGTTTGATGGGTTAGGAGGTAGGGAGAAACTGGGAGATGAAGGAGGGTAAATTATGATTAGAATGTATTGTATGAAAAAAGTTTATTTTTCATTAAAAATATTTTAGTCTATTTTACTCAGAAGAAAAAGTTTCTTTTACTGTCTTGTTTATAAATATTAGCAGATGGGGGGAAGTTTTCAGAGTCAAATTAATGCTTTGCTTATTGAACAACATCCATTAACAATCTTCAAATCTATTAATTGGGACCACAAATATTAAACATCAGAACTAAGTAAGTGATCTAATATGATGTCCTTCATCTTCCCCTATAAGTTAAAAAATAGAGTATTGATAAACTTTAATTTGGGGGCTAAAGGTGTAGCTTAATGGTAGAACACCTGCCTACAATGAACAGCATCCTAGATCCAATGCCCACTGCCACAAAATTATTCATATGCATTGTAATATATCCACGTGGAGACTTTAGTCACTTTTTGAAAGTAATCAAGTAGCATAAGTAAACATAATTTTGGAGATACTTTATACTCCAGCAAGCAATTTATGTATGGAGAAAACTTGGCACAGTTAAAAGAAACTATAATAATGGTATCGGAAATTAAAGGACACCCTACATATTAACTAACAGGGTTGGTTCATTTCTTATGCAAACAGTGAGTCTCAAGGGATTCAAAAATATACTATTACCAATTTTAAATAAAGCTGAGATGAGACCCACGTACACTGATGAGGCTCATGTTCTAATATCAGGGACAAGGGTTTCAATTCCATCAGTCTAGTTACTTACTTTCTGAGACTCAGTTACATTAACCATAAATCCCTAACCAACCAAATAAATACGATTAAATGAAATGTGTACAAATCAATCCTCAGGCACTTAATAGTTGTCAAATATATACAAACACACTTTTTATAATGGTTCAAATGACCGATGTCTTCCATAGGCTTAAATAATTAAACATTTGACTGCCTGTTAGTGGCACTGCTTAAGGACTTTACAGAATCACAAGAGAGCAGGCTTTGGATGTTTATAACCCCCCTCCCTCTCCTTCCCCCTCCCCCTACCTTTACCCCTACCCCTACTCCTAACCCCCCCTCCTTTTGCTCTCTTTCCCTCCAATGTATGGATGAAAATGTCATCAACCAACATTCTGATTCCCATCAACGTGCTTTCATTTCCCTGAAGATCCCCATACATTCCTTGTCATCATGTAAACCATCCCTCTGGAATCACAAACCAAAAGATACCCTTTCTTCATGGAGCTTCTTCTGACCAGGCTATTTCATCACAGCAACAGAAAGTTTACTAATACACTATGGTTCACTGACCACTTATTTTTTATTAGATTCTCTCTGTATTTACATTTCAAATGTTATAGAGTACTGCACTGTCCAACAGGATACTCAAAGATAAATCTTCACACTAAATATGCTCAGAGGCAGAAGACAGATCTATGAATAAATTATTTTAATATACTCTCTTTAAATTTCTATAATTAAGATATGATCAAAATGTTCTGAGAATATAAATGAGGCATTTACAATTGTGCCATCTAATTCCACATCTACTAGTTATACATAAAAATTACTAAACATTTTAATATGCATAATACAAATTGAGATGTATTTTAAAATGTTAAATACACACAAAAGAATGCAAACATCTCATAAATAATAATTTACATTGAATACATGTTAATATTAAATGCTTTGATGAATAATGCAAAAGAATCTGTCTCTTTTGCATTATAAATCTGGAAAAGATGTCCAACTAACAATCGCTACCATGCTGTATAGGAAGGGAAATCAATATTAGAGTTATATACATAAGAAAAATTGAAGGTGTACTTCTCATGTAATAAGGCATTTGAGTTTGAACTGAAAGCTCAGTGGTTCACTTGGTGAAGTAATAAGATCATTGAAAACACCCACAAAAAAAAGGCAGGAGCAAAATCATAGCATTATACTAGCAAGAATAAGTAGCCATTTCTTTTGCCAATTTTCTAGAATAATTTGGATCCCAATGGGAAGAGTTTAGCACCATTTACAAGTTTCTTTCATAGTTTAATTATTTAAAATGTTTCCTGACTCTAGTAATTTTATAGTAACTAGTGTGTTGAGTGTTTCTGATGTGTCACTTTTCATAGATTACTAATCCTCAAACTAACCTAAGAAGGTAGAAAAACAGATTACTCTAGTTTACAAACAACAAAAATTAAGTTACTTGTCCTAGATACAATTGAAAATAGGCAGGGCCCACCTGGGATAATAGATCTGCCTGATAGTAAATTCATGAAGATGGTCTCCTCCTGTGGTCTGGTGCTACAAAATATCAGACATTACATAAAGCCAGAAGGAAGAACTGAATAGCTCCAACTGTGACCACCTGGGATGTTATGGCTAGCTCTCCTTCTTAAAAGGAACTCTACTGAAAGCACATTTTGACACAGCAGCAACCTCAGCCAGGAACATTCTTTATAGATGTTTAGTTTCCAAACATGGTCCTAGAGGACTTAACTCAAGAGAACAGCTGACAGAGCAGTTCCAGACTGCCACCATCAGGAGAAGATGTTCCTGGATGCCACCTGCAACCAGAGATTCAGGACACCACCATATTCAGAGATGCCTACTTTTGAAACTGCTGATTACCAAGGGTTATGCTAAGGAGAAACATTTAAATAAAAACAAGTATTGCAACCAGGCATGATATCATTTGTCTGTAATTTCAGCACAGAAGAGTTGGAAGCAGGAAGATCAAGAGCTGAAAGTCAGTCGTCTTTTAGCTATATAGTGATTTCAAGACTTGCCTTGATTACATAGAATGTAGTCTCAAAATGTCTGAAAAATAAACAAACTAAAACAAAGCAAAAAAATTTTCCACCAATCCATTTAACAAGATTCTAGAGGGCTTCTCAGTAGAGGTTACTTAGAATAACATTTTAGTAAAGGAGAAAGTTGATGACCCAATTAGGAGTGCCTAATAGTGATTGTGCCTTTGAGAGACAATATAGGGTTACATATATCTGGCATGTATTATAACAAACTATTGCCCTCTATTAAATGAAAACTCATTCTATAAGTTTCACTGTTAAATATAAATCACTTCTTAAATTTCAGATTTCTATAGTACTACATGGTAATCATAAAGATTTTGAGGCATTGTGAGCAACAAATCGACTACTAGTTAGATTATAATCGTGATTGAGCTATGCAGACTAAGCAGCTAAGATTGGGGCCTTAAAAAGAAAAACCCTGCTCCCCCAACCCAGATATTTCCACCCATTAACCATGAAAGTACTAATAATAAATCTTTACTTCTCTAAGAGCAAGGATTTTTGTCTTATTGAATCTCCAACACCTAGAATGTGTATAGCATACAATTACTACTAAATAAAAATTCACTGAAGTGAATTGAATTGAATAGCACCATCAGACAATCTTGTCAAATACTGAGAATTCTGTGTAATCTAATTGACTTGTTATTGGTAAATTTACCCCACTCATGTCAAAGAACTCCAGCAGAGTATGCCAAAGATTCTTATAATGCCATAAAAAATCTCAACTGAAATATGTGCAAAATATTTCAACAGACATTTCACCAAAGACACAAAATGGATATTAAGTACTGTGAGACATTCAACATCATTAATCATTAAGGAGGAAGGCAAATTTAAATCACAGTGCCATACAATATCATACACAGTAGACTGGCTAAAATGGCAAAAGTGTGAAGAAACAGATTCCTCAGTGATGGTGATGTGGTTATAAAATGACAATAATGCTACTTTTGAAAACAGTTTAGCAATAATTTAAAAACTGAAATGTAAGTTTTTCATGTGACACAGAATTTTTGTTCCTAAGTATTTACCTAAGAGAAGTAAAAAATTATCTACATGCTTGCTTACAGGGAAATCACCCTGTAGCATCCAATTATGGAAGAATCAACTAGTACTTGGATAAGTTCAGTAAATTTTTTTAAAAGCTATAGAGTTAACCAGCAGAAAATATTTTGTTTCTTAATTATTATTATTATTATTATTATTATTATTGTTGTTGTTGTTGTTGTTGTTGTTGTTGTGAGTATGAGAGATAACTAGCAGAGGTGCCCATCAGTAAATAAATGGATAAGGATATATGACATACTTATATATTAAACTTTATGCTGCTATAAAAGAAACTAAATTATAGCATTTGCATGAAAATGGGCAGAAGTAGAGAAAGAAGTACTTGCAAAGATGAAGAAGGTCATAGTAGGAACAATGAGACAATAAAAGGAATGAGTGAATTGAGTATGATCAAAGTACACTATATTCATATATTCAATCTAATATAAGTCAGATTATTTTTACAAGTGATATACATCATTAAGCCTACCCTCAGGAAGTAGAAATATGCCCCATCCCTAGCCCAGAAGTTATCACCAATTGATATTAAATATTTTTTATTTATAATTTTTATAATAATAATTTTCATCTCCAACGAAAAATAATTTTTCTCCAAGAGATTCTCAGTGTGAAAACAAGCCACTCTTAAGGGTAGGTGCCATACACAGTAGTAGGTGACCAACATAAAACAAACTCAGCATCTTTTGAGATTCTTAGCCTCATAATGTTGATTCAGGGCTTTTTTGCTTCTACTTTGTTTTACCTTACAGGTCCCTGGAGTATATATTATAGCTTCTGGTTTTATGATTTTAAGGGATTTCTTATATGTGCAAGCATATATATGTCTGTGTTTGTTTCTTGTACTTTTTCTTACTCCTTTTCTTCTGTTTGTTTCTTTAATTTCAGTTTTTGTTTTATCTCATTGTATTATTTTATTTTGTTTTATTGTTATTTCTTAGATTGTTATTTTCTAATAAGAGACAAAAATGGTATAGATCCAGATGGGAGGGAAGGGGAGGAGGGGCTAGGAGGACTGAGGAAGGGAAAACTAATCAGAACATATTATATGGAAAAAATCTACTTTTAATACAAATTAATAACAAAGCATACCCCCAATGACCAAATTCCTCCAACTAGGCACCTACTAATAGTTCACTCAGCAATAAACTCATGAACAGATGAATCCATTGATGAAGTTAGCTTCCTCTTGACCCAATCACCCCTCAGTAGTACTACCAGATAGGGCACAAACCTTGATTCAATGCACTGGCCATTTAGAATGCTTCACCAAAACTTTTTTTTTTTTTTTTTCACGTCAGACGGGTAATGTACCCAGATCGTAACAAGGTTTGATGGGTGGCACATGTCACGCAGCAGCATGAATGCCCAATCATCATACTTTATGAACCAGAAAGAATCACCAAAACTTTTACCGTGCCTTATTATTCTCCAGTTTTAAGGAGATATTTAAGAAGCATTTTATCCAAATTATATTTAAAAATTGATGGTGACATGGCCAAGAGATGAAATGCTATATAAGATTTATCTTTTAATCCATGAAGTAATATAATGAGACAGTTTTAATAATCTCTGTAATTTTACTTTCTTGCTTGAAAAATGGAGATATTAATATCAACTAGTTCACAAATTTATGTTTTAGGTTAATGAGATGATGCAAAATTAAGTGCTTCTCACCACACCCCATCCATAAAAGTGTGTTGATTGTAACTCCCAAAAAGACCCTTGAAGGTGGCAGTAAAAAGGTGCAGAGTCAACAACACAGACTCAAGGAGTCAGACAACTGGCAACAGCAAACTCCTTTACTGCAGGAACTGAGCAAACCTTTATATTTCCCTCCCAGCATCTCATTGGCTCTCAAGTAGCCAGACATGATGCTGTCTTTCTCTCAGTGGCTTGTTCCATCACTTGTTCCAATGTCAGCAGTCTCTAGTTGTTCTGGCCAATTCTAGATTTACTCAGGAAGGAAGTATCAGTGGTGCATATGCCAGCATTACAGCTGGGCCTGCCTGGCTAAGTTCTGCCTACAGAAATGTTCAATACATGAAATGTTAATTAATTTTTTAAAATTATTTCTCCACCATGTTGCTGAAAGCAACATAGATGTCAAGTAATATAAAGGGAATCTTCTCAAGAATATGTTATGTGTTTAGTTCTAGGGACTATAGAAAAAAATGATAACTGATATTTGGATTATCTCATACCTCATATCTCATAAATGTATTGGTGTCTTCATTTCTTTTCTGTAACTCTATGAAAAAAACTTCTGACCAAAATCAATGTCAAGGAGAAAGAGTTTCTTTACAGTTTTCAATGTCACAGTTTATCATTAAAATTTACAATGGTAGAAGTTTGGGGAGCTGGAGATCGCACAGCCATAATATGAAACAGAAAACCATAAATACATACATGCTTACTAGTGCTAAGTCCAATTTCTCTGTGCCTATACAGTCCAGAGTGCCCTGTCTAAAGAATGGGGCTATCTGCAATGAATGGGTCTTCTAGCCACAACTAATTTTGTCAAGATAATCCACCACAGGTATGCCCATCACTCAAGTATGTCTAGATTTTATGATGTGGACAATTCACACTAACCATCACACTTAGAGGGATCAAATCTGTTTCACGCCTTTCTCATGCTCACATCAACAAACAAATGTTATAAGGATTTTTCCTTGCCAGAAATAAGCAGTTCTGCAGCAACAAGCATTAGCTCTATGCCCTCTAATTAAATTCAATATTGATGCTATCTACTTAGAGATAGCATCAAATCTCACAGTTGAGGCCTCAGTCCTAATGCTGAAACCCCTCCATCTCGATGCCAGTCACAGGCCCTAGCCTGCTGTTCTTCCTATGCTTTTAAACAACTGACTACTAATTAGGGTTCTCACAATATCCTCCTTGGGTTTGATAAATTTCCTCAAATGATTCATATAACACAAAGAAATGCTTTTATTATAAAGAGTATTATAAAAGTTAATGATAAAATGATGCATAGGTCAAGGTATGGGAGAATATGAATAGATCTCCCATGTCCTCTTTGGTCACATCATTATCCAGAGAGCTGTACAAGTTTCACTATCCATAAATTTCAGGTCCTGATCCATTGGTCTTTGTAGAGTCTTTATTGCATACTGTATCCATTACTCTTTTCATTAGTGTCATCACAGAGCTGATAAGAAATGACTTCATGAAAGAAGGGCTTGTTTCAGCTATAATATAAGAGATACAGTTCACCATGGTGAAGAAATCTTGCTGCAGCAGCATGAGACGACTCGTCCCATTGCATCTGGAGTCAAAAGGCAGAGCAAGGTGTACGCTGGTGCTCGGATCATCTTTTCTTGATTCAGTCTAAAAGCCCAAGATAATTCTGCCCATATTTAAAGTAGCTCTTCCTCAATTAAACTTTTCTGAAAACATCCTTATAGATGCATCTAGAGGCATATTTCCATGGTAATTCTAAATCCCAAGTTGACAATCAAGGTTGCCTCTCACACATACAAATGTTTGCTAGAAGGCTGGGTGTAGAACCTCAACAAACTCAAGTCCATTCAGATTACTGAGCATTCCTTTCACTTCAGCACAATGCAGGAAACTTCTGGCCTTTCACTTTCTATTTGGCAAGGGGAAGTCAAAGGATTTTCTCTGCTTTTATTTTAATTTTTTTTGAGAGCATCTCACTGCATAATGCAAGCTGCCCTGGACCTTACTGTGTAGCAGAGGCTGATTTCCTGTCTCAGTCTATGAGCTAGGATAACAGAAATAAGCCACCATGGACAATTTCTTTATGGAGAACAACAAGTAGGGGAGAGTTAAAATTTCTGTGACTCAATTTTGGGAAAGATTTTTTTTTTTATGAACTGTGTTGATGAATAGAAACTAAAACATGGGGGAAATGCAAAGATGCTCAATGTTGGTAGGCTGGGAATGCACCCTTTTGGATGAATTAATTTGTGATTGTGTTGCATTCATCAGCTTATTGTGGTCACAAAAAATAATTTGTTTTCCACTGTTGCTTGAATTTATCTTCTTAGGCAAAATAAAGCATTTAAACAGCACTAATTTCAGACCAAATCTCTCCTAAGATTTTACACGAAGTAAACTAATGAGATACCAGGTTTCAATTCAGGTTTAAGAGTATGGCAGTGATCCTACCTGATCAAAAATGGGGTTGAGGGTCTGTGTTAGAACAAGAACTATAGTCTATAAGAACTCTTCTCCTGTAGACTGAGAATTCACTCGGTCTAAATCTTGGGATTGTATGCTGTCTGTATGAAGCATGGTTCCTATGCCAGAAGCTGGACCATTTGAGTATTAACAAAAGAGTTATCCCCATCATAACCACGGCCAACCACATACATTGCAAAGGAGAAAAAGTAGACCAGAACTAGAATGAAAATTAACTGGTTCTCTATGGTTGCCACAATGAAATGCCACAGACTGGATGGCTTAAATTGTAGCAATTTATTGTCTTATGATTCTGGAGGTGAGATGGTCTAGGTAAAGGCTTCCCTCCTTGATTGTATGTAGCAGTAGACCTGTTTCCTCTTCACCCAATCATTCAGCCCCATGTCTCTCCTGGGGTTCTGCACTGCTCCTTTTTAAAACATCAGTCACACCAGATCAGGACTCATCGTAATGGCTTACTTTAAAATCAATTACCTCTCTAAAGGGCTGACACAATATGGTCACATTCAGATGCACTAAAGACTGGAACCGATATGGGACATATACATATTGGATTTGTTTTTCAGCAACGAAAAATTAAATTTTGTCATTTTCAGGAAAATTGTTGCAGCCAGAAATTACCATATTAAGCAGTCGGTCTCAAAATGACTAATACCAATTTTCTTCTCATTTCTGGATCCTAGATATTATATAAGACATGTAAAATAATGCATCTAGAGATGACATGAAAGTAAAAGTGAAATTGTGTAAGAAACTAAAAGAGACTAATAGGGAGTACGGGGTGAGTATGGTTAAAGCATGTTATATACTTAAACAGAAAAGTTCATATGAAGCACAGTATGTTGTACATGAGTACTGAATATATTCCATAAAAATTTTTCAGCATTAACAAGATAGCTTAGCAGATAAGGGTACTTATTTTACAAGTCTCACAACTTGAGTTCAATCCCTGAAACCCACATAAAAGTAGGAGAGATTCAACTTCGCAAAGTTGCTCTCTAATATACACATGCACATTGGCATGCACGCACATGCACAAACACACATCCTACATTTACAGAATATAAATTTCAAATATTCCACACATGATAAATCTGTTCATTATTCACTCAGCCACACATACTCATGCTCATTTTAAACTTGCATTCAAATGATACTTGTTTTGTTAATGCTTCTTTCTATTTTTATTAAATGTATTTATTTATTCATTTTACAACCCAATATCAGTCCTTCCTCTCCTCCTAGTATCCCCTCACACAATTCCTCTCCCCATTCCCCCTTTCCCTTCTCAAAACAGAAGGGAAACCTCCTCTTGAAAAAGAAGGGGAAACCCCCACTCTGGGTGTCAGCCCCACAAAGGACAGCCCCAACTTCCATTGGGAAATTCACAGAAAACCCAAGCTTTCTCATCTGCTACATATGTGCAAGGGGCCTAGATACACCCTGGGATTGCTCTTTTGTTGGTGATTCAGTCTCTGGGAGACTCAAGGATCCAAGTTAGTTGACTCTATTGGTCCTCCTATAGAGTTCCTGTCTTCTCTGAGTCCCTCAATCTTTCTCCATGCTCTTCCATAAGATTCTCTGAGCTCCATCTACTGTTTGGATTGGCTGCTAGGTAAAGCCTTTCAGAGGGAAGTTATTCTAGATTCTTGTTAGGAAGCATAATAAAGTATCATTAATAGTGTCAGAGACTTGTTCTTGCCCATGGGATGAGTCTCAGTGTAGAGCAGTCATTAGTTGGCCAAAATACTGAATACATAAAATAATTTCTTCCTGGTAAATAAAATCAGGTGAGGCCATTGGAAATTGTCTCTATTGAAATGAGGGAACACAGAAGGATCATGTGTGTAGTTGATTAGTATTCTCTTCATTAAAAAAAGAACAGATGACAGCCAAAAGCTTAACTTCCCTATACATACATACATACATATATATATATATATATATATATATATATATATATATATATATATATATATAAATCCAGCAAAGCTGCAATGAATGTAGTTTTGTGAATGGATAACAAGAATTATTATTTTTTAAAGGTAAAAACTTCATCAAAGCTTCATGTTTTACTCTCAGATTTTCTAAGGAAAAATGTGGCAGGACATATGTGTATGTGCCTAGATATTCATATGTTACTACTTATGTGTATGTGTTTGTGTAGGTTGTGTTCTCGTGTGTGTGTGTGTGTGTGTGTGTGTGTGTGTGTGTGTGTGTGTGTGTGTGTGTCTTTAAATCTCAAATTTGCCCCCAGTAGGACTGTAAGAAAGTAATGGTACACTGAGCCAAAGGCCCCAAGCCAACTGTGCTTAGTGATGTACTTGAGGCTTCCCTTTGAAAGACTGAATATTGTGATGGACCATTCTCTAGTTGAGTGGACAAGGTGCCCCAAGGTATCTCTCAGACACTTTTTCACTTATACTTCAAAGATTAAAGGCAGCAGCTCTTTTAATCTATTAGATCAAGGACCCAGGGCAAACAGAGAGCCAGAAGACAACAATAGGGCTGTGTTTCTGTAGTTCTGCGCAGAATGCTGCAATGCCAGTATTGATGGCTGAAGATTTCTAGGTGATTGGGTTTAACTCTACCAGGGACCAGTTTCTGCAAAGTCATGGAAATTGTAAAGCAAACCAAAACAAAACAAACAAACACCCCACACCTCTCCAAATAATAGCAATAGCAAAATGAACTTATTGTCACTGGGAGTTTACAAATGCACTAGACATTACTCTGGATACCTTATATAAATTAGCTTGTTGAATTAATTATAGTAATCTTAGGAAACCAGTGACTAGTATTGGCCTCAGCACCTAATTCAGCAGATTGGGAGAAAATGAAGACACAAAGGTGGCATAACCAAAACAGGATCACAGCATGCAAAGGGTCTGCACAGGTCTAAGCCAGACGGAGTCCAAGTACAGACGTGGGGAAATGGACAGTTTCTCATCCCTAAACAATAAGCTAGCTCCAACTGACAACTGCTTGAAAGGGAAACATTAGTTTTGTCCAACAGAATCTCACAGATTATACAAACCACATTTAAGAGCAGTCTCTGTGCCCAACAATAGACAGCAAATACAAAGCAAAATTTTTTTGTGGTTGTTGTTTTGAAAACCTTGATGTACTATTTTATTCTATTTTATTTTCCTTACAACTTTATTTTTAAAAAAACAGAGATACATGTACAGATTATCAAAAGCATTTTGGCATAAACCTATATGGATATATTTTTGTCAGTACTTGATTTTTTAAAGGTTTGATAGTATGCATTGAAATCTTACAAGTTATAATGAGCATAAAATACATGTAAAACAAAACATAACATGGAAACAGAGTTTTCTTGGTGTGTATAGATTAAACATAATGATTTTTGAACACTGAAAATTGTGCCACAAGGCTATATTCTCAGCTCTTGGATTATTAATGATTTAAGGTCCAGATGTACCACACTCTGGCAGGGTCCTATACAGTTATTATTTTTTCCTAAGAAGGACTGAGGCTTTCACTTTTTGGCCTTTGTTTTTCTTGAACTTCATATGGCTTGTGAGTTGTTTCTCAGGTATTCAGAGCTTTATGGGGCTAGTATACAATTATCAGTGGCTGCATACCATGTCTGTTCCTTTGTGACTGGGTCACCTCACTCAGGATGATATTCTCTAGATTTTCCTAGGAATTTCATAAAGTCATTGTTTCTAATAACTGAGTAGTACTCCATTGTGAAAATGTACCACAATTTCTGCATGCATTCATCTATTGAAGGACATCTGGTTTTTTTTTTAACCTTACTGGTATTGAGATTCTATGAGTTGTGATTTTGTGGTGTGTGTGTGTGTGTGTGTGTGTGTGTGTGTGTGTGTGTGTGTGTGTGTCCTAATGCTTTTTTTTTTCTGTTTGTCTTTCAAAGACAGAGAGAAAGAAGGCATGGTGTTAGAAGGGCAGGGGGATAGGGAATATCTAGTAGGAGGTGAGGCAGGGGAAAGATGATCAGAATATGTTGCATGTAAAGTACCTTCAATAAAAGAATAAAGTAACTAATATACAAGCTCACACAAGCAGAGAAAGCTAAGATCAATAACCAATTCTGAGGAAAAATAAATAAAGATCACCTTCTACAACCAAAGCACCCTGAACATACCCAATCCCCCATTTAAAATAAGATTACTGAGCTAGGAAGAAGCAAAGATGGACTTAGACAGTGTGGCTTTAGGGATGTTTATACTGCTTTAACCTGCCCCTGTCCAAAGCCTCTTGTTACCCATCTTGTTGTTGGGAAGGACATCATCCCAACTAAAAGATCTATCCATTAAGTAGGAGTTCATAAGAAAGTGCTTCATGTTGAAAAGAGAGGAGAGGACAAAAGTTCAAATGTGACATGAAAAGGAAAAGAGATTCCTGGTAGTGGGAGAGCATGGAGGCAGAAGAAACACAAAAGCAACCTGGGTTTGAAAATACCAGCATGAAACCCTGAATTCTTTGTATCCTAATGATAGGTCCTAAATACCACTTCCTCTTCCTTTGTACCTCCTTTGTCTCAAACAAATTGTTGTCTGGGCAGCTTCCTTGAAAGATGTCAATCAAGATAATTCAAAAGAGAAACTGGCCCATAGTTTTCTCCTTGGGATTCTATGTACTTACCTTTCCCTACAGGATGCAGACTATTTCTGAGAAACTAGATCAATCAGCTAAGTGAATACTGCACATACTGAGAGACTGCTCTGACTCACTTCACTTCCTAGATTCGTGTAAGACCTGTTGCAAAGTATTGGATTGGGCCCTACAATGGGGACAGCTAAAAAAGAAAAATTCAGTCTTTGCAAATAACTGGTATTTTTAATCGTGATATTTCTCAGTGTGGTGTGTACAGTAAAACTACTGAGAGTACTTCAACCTCAATAGTACTGTCATCATCTGACCCTAGACTATTTGAATTAGAATCTTAAGGGTGATGCCAGGACAGAGACTCTTTCTGGATTTCCACAGATGATTCTATTGAACAGTCACTGCAGAGAGACATACATGTGAATGAGACATTTTAAGACTCTGCTGTTACTATAAGCACAGAGGGCTATAAATAGAGCAAAGACAG
Organism: Micromys minutus; assembly: GCF_963924665.1. Classification (NCBI taxonomy): domain Eukaryota; kingdom Metazoa; phylum Chordata; class Mammalia; order Rodentia; family Muridae; genus Micromys; species Micromys minutus. The sequence continues at coordinate 24,770,588 of NC_137970.1, read as the reverse complement.
AACCACTGTTTCTCCAGGGAGCCCACAGGGGCCTTGGCAGAAGAGCTGTTGGCCTGGTCTAATTGGATGAGCAAATGTTCACTAGCTAGAAGGGAGGGGAATCTTGGGTATTCTGGGCAGATTGAAGCTAGTGCAAAGTCAGAGTTCAGAAAAGAAAGATGTATTCAGAAAAGAAGGGTAACTCCCCATGGCTAAACAGTAGGTGGGTACTGGAAGGACAGAAGCCAGATCATTAATGGCCTTGAGTGCCTTGCTGGGTGCTGTGCTTTAATCCTGCAAGTGAAGGCCCTGGCTGTTAGAGCTTACATATGAATCAATATCCTTCTTCCCGTAGGTCATTTAAGAGAAGGCTCAATATTTTTCTACATTCATTTTACTATTCAACAGAGGGAGGGAAAAAAAAACAGAACTGAAACTCTAAAAGATCAATGGTACAGAAACAATCTGCAACATAATTAATATTACAAAAGTCATGATCTTCATTCCTAAGAAAAGTTCAGGTGGGAGCTCTTATCATTCCGTGTTTGTCATGAGCAGTTTTTGGTTAGCTCTGATTACCCTTCAGGAGTCAGTAAAGGCACGCCCCCACCTGGCTTAAATACTGCCTCTAATGGTACTGGGAAGAGTGTTACATTTGTCAAATATGAAATGCTTCTAACTTTTTATTTTATTGAGGACAGAAAACAGTCAAAGTCCTCTATGTAGGTTGTGGGCATTCATCCTTCCCAGTTCCTGAAATCTTTTAATAACCCTCTTTATGGTCGATATGGTCAGTGCAAACCTCTAATCTTTAGACTTTAACAGTTTGTTTGCTTTCTCATGATCAGTAGTAACAAATACTGTTTTAAAGATAGCTGCTGACTGGTTGCATGGCTTACTTACAACACACTTTCCCCTTCTTGTATCAAATATTTTATAAAATCTTTCTCAACTGTACTCTAAGAAGACTTCGTGGATCCTCAATGTTTCCAGCCTTAAAGTTTGGTGAACAAAATTGTTTCTGAAGTTAATTCTCCATGATTCTTCAGACAGCTCATGAAAGCTATTTTACACCTTGACACCCCCTAGGGAAATCAACTTCAAGTGTTTGTCTTTGACAAAAATGTGGGCTTAGTACTTTAAAATGCTGTCGGATTGCAGCAGTTTGATGGAGCTTCTTAAAGAAAATAATCTGCCAATGGCATCCTGGGTTAAATTGTTGAGCAAGTGAATTGATCCTGTATTAATATAGTTGAATATTTTTCTGAGCGCCTGCAATAGCTTTTCCGCTCCTTATACTTTGTCAGACTGGTGACAGCTTCATAAAGTGGGATGAATCTATGCATTAAAGACTTCAACCACTGTTCAGACACTTGCTCTTCAAGGATATTTCATGCAAGGTTGCCCATAGACTCTAACAGCTAGCGCAGTCTAATTCCGAACAGTCTTTCTCCAAATAAAACTGTTTGTTTTGAGGTAGCAGGTAATTCTTATAGAAATATTTGAATTTCACACACACACAAAAATTAAGATCCAGAACTCTGGATACACAAAGTCAAAGAAAACTGCTCAATATGTGGTTCACATGTCCTAGTCTCTACCCATGCTGGTATTTCTTTTCCTTCCTTTTCCACTCCTGATATCAAAATGAAATGATTACTGTTACTGAGTTTGTGACAGCCCCATATTCATTTGAGTGCTCCAATTCTCTGTTACTCACCAAATGATTACGAATGCACAGACTCAGTCTTGGGTAGGCCAATGAGAAACTATCAAAAGCCTCACTTTTTAACACTGTCTGAATTAGACTTGCCACTTGAACAAGATGCTCAGATGACTTTTAAGCACATAAAAGTATGAGATATGCTAGCTTAAAGTGCAGACTTTAAAGCCAGAAAGATTAGCTGTGTGATTCCACAGAGAAAATAAAATCTGAGGACACCTAAGGGCTTGATGGTGCCACAGCTATGATCAAGTTATCCTAATAAAGCCATACTTTTGAACTTCTATTTTTTTATCTGTAGAATAAAAAACAAACACTAAGATACCTAGCTCCTACTGAAAATGTTACTACCAATTTGTTCCATCCTAAGACCCACTGTGATATTCTTTTCCTCCACATTTATCCAATCGTGATACTTGTACCTATAAATTCTATCTTCAGCCCATTTGCCTTCTTTATTCTCCATATGACAGCCTTTGACAAAACTTAGACTTAGTACTTTAAAATGCTGTCAGGTTGCAAACAGTTTGATGGAGCTGCTTGAAAAAAAAAATTTGCCCAATGATGAGCATAGTTCATCATTATCCTTGGCATCTAAATAATGTAAATGCTCTCAACTTTCATTGCCAGCAGCTAACTGTACCGTAAGTGCCTTGATTGGTCTCTATACATTCCACACAAAACATTTCAAAAGATAAAACATTAAATTACATGAGTTAAAACTTAAATGTAAAATGCTAGAGATATGCTATAGCCTAAAATCTGATCCATGTGGTATGACAAAGTCTACGTGCAAGCAAAGCAAACTGAATATGGCTCTTGAAGGACATAGTTATACAATCTTCAACAATTCTACAAAAGCTCAAATAGAAATAGATCTCTCTCTCTCTCTCTCTCTCTCTCTCTCTCTCTCTCTCTCTCTCTCTCTCTCTCTCACACACACACACACACACACACACACACACACACACACACACACGACTTGAATGACACCTTCCTCAGGCTCATTTTTTTCTTTTTATTTATTTTACTGTGTAGTTTATGTATTTACATTTCAAATGTTATCCCCTTTCCTAGTTATCCCCTCTCCTATACCCCCTCCCTCTGCTTCTATGAAGATGCTCCTCCCTCTCACCCACCCACTTCCACCTCACCACCCTGGCATTCCCCCAACACTGGAGAAACAGGCTCAGTTTTTTAACTAGTTGCCTTTTACTATAATTTTGTTTCTAGTAAAAATTATCCAAAGGAGGAAAATGCACTGGTAATCACCCTATCTGATGATGAGTCTTCCTTCTTTATTCCATGTTTGTATTCACCTCTTCCCATTAAGTCAAACCCCAACTGCAAACAATTCTGAATATGTGAAGATCTGATTAACATAATAGGCGATTGCCCATTAGCCAAAGTAAATTGATTACAAAGTATTACGATTTGGATATAGTTTGATATATTCTCTAAAGTTTCATGTGCTACAAACTGGCTTCTAAACACAACAGTATTAAGGCAGTGGAGTCATCTAAGAGATGATTAGACTATGAATGTACCATCCTCATTTTAAAAATGTAGTTCCTGAAGTATCAATGTAGACAGTTATTGTAAGAGTAGATTATTACATAAATAAATAAATAGATAAATAGATAAATAAATAAATAAATAAATAAATGTGGTTGACCTCTCTGTGCTTTCTTGTTTTCTACCTCACCACATGACACAGCCATGTGATCTCGTCATGATCATCCTCCATGTTATGATGCAACTAGAAGGCACTTCCCCAGGATCAATAGGTAAGGCCACCTAATCTCACAATTCAAGCCTCCAAAACTGGCAGCTAAACAGACATCTATAGAAACATTTCTTTATCCATTACCCAGCATCAAGAATTCTGTTCTAAAAAATTATCAACTAATCAAACCCACCAGAGCTCCCAGACACTAAAACACCAACCAATGAGTTCGCATGGAGAGACCCATGTCTCAAAGTACATATGCAGCAGCGGATAGCATTTTCTGTCATCAATAGGAAGAAAGGCCTTTGGCCCAGAGAGGGTTCATTTTCCCAGTGTAGGGAAACACCAAGACACTGAGGTGGGAGTGGGTGGTTGGGAGAGTGAGCACCTTCATGGAGGCAATGGGAAGGGAAAGGGGGAGAGGATTGGGGAAGAGGATAACATTCGAAATATAAATAAAGAGAATATTCAATTATTTTTTAAAAAGATTTCTGTTCTAAGTCAGTTGGTGATAGGGTGGTAGCTCACTAATCCCAACATTTTAGAGAAAAAGGCAGGTGAATCTCTATAAGTCTGAGGTGACAGAGCAAGTTCCCAAACTGCCAAGGCTACACAGAAAAACCCTGTCAAGAGGGGTGGGGAAAGATTTTGTTCTAGCAACACAAAATGGGCTGCAATGACCGGCTAAGCCCAGAGTCAATATGAAAGACTACTGCTAACAGGTGTGGACATCAGGAACCAGGAATAATCAGTAATCTCTGCAATCAATCCAAAGACTCAAATAATCATCACTCTGCAAAACAGATAGCTGAAGGCATTCTTGTAGCATCACTGCCTTTCCCACAGTATAAATATAATATTTACACAGCTTCCTTAAAGTGAGATCACCCACTTAAGTGTAAGATGACTTCCTGTAAAAACATCTCTAAAGCCATAGGAGGCACTGCCACATCTGTCTGCCTTAAATTGTCATGTAATAACCGTGAACAAGAAACGTTAATGGTGTGGTTCTTGTCCATGTCACCCCATCAAGTATGGGAGTGGGCAGTGATGGCCCAATTCTACCTTTGGCATATGAGGAGTTACAAGTTTCATTATCTCAGGAAGAATTCAACATTTTCTGATCTTCCATTAAAGATTATGGTGTTATGCCACCAGAACAAGAAAAATATATATTTAAAATGAGAGAGAGAAAGAGAATGAGAGAGAAGAAAAAGAAAGGAACCATTTTTTTGTGTATGTGTTTCTAAAACACATTTGGTGAGCATTTTCTGTAATAACAGAAATAAATTAAAGCTATCTGAAGCAGTTACATCAACACGCCATGGCACATCTCAAAAAACAGCGATTACAAAAAAACAAAAAAAAAAAAAAACAAAAAAAAGCATATGGCACGGGGTGGCTCAGGAGGAATAGGTCAATCTTCTGGAAGATACTATGAGCATTGTGGGAATCTTGAGACCATACTCTAAGAAATGGGGAGGCTTCTTTCACAGAGTACCAAGTAAGTGATAGGACCTCAGTCATTAAACACCGTGGAAATCCTTTGTAATATATCTTCAACCACTGTGATGAGAAGAAGTAAGTACACTGGTGATTAATATCTTAAACAACAATTTTTCCTCATGCCTAGCTCCTAGAAGCCAAAAAAAAAAAAAAAAAAAAATCCTATGCTAGTAAAAGCAAGCATTTCTTTCCTATTCCCCCCTTCTGTGTGTATAACTTTTAATTCTTCCCATTCATTGCCACTCACAAGAAGGAAAAAGAGAATCATATTTATAGGGAGTTGTTTTCATTTATTTATTCATTTAGTCACTTTACATCCAGGTCACAGCCCCCCTTTCCTCCCAGTACCCAACTCACATTTCCCCTTCCCCCTCCTATCCCCTATACCTCTGAGAAATGGATGTTCACCCAGGGTACCAACCAACCCTGGCAAATCAAGTCACTAGCAGTAGGCTCATCTTCTCCCCCTGAGGCCAGACAAGGCAGTCCAGCTAGGGGAACAGCCTCCACAGGCAGTCAGCAGAATCAGAGCAAAGCCCCTGCTCCAGTTGTTGTGGGACCTGAATGAAGACCAAGCTGCACATCTGCTTCACATGTGCAAGGGGCCTAGGTCCAGCCCTTATAAGCACTTTGGTTGGTGGTTCAGTCACTAGGAAGCCCCAAGTATACAGGTTACTCAACTGATGATTTTCTTATGGAGTCTCTATCCCTTCCAGGTTCCTCAATCCTTCCCCCAACTCCTCTCTACAAGACATTCTGAGCTCCATCCAATGTTTGGCTGTGCATTGCTGCATTGTTTCAGTCAGCTGCTTGGGGAGCATCTCAGAGGACATATATGTGAGGCTCCTGTCTGTGAATCCAAGCTGACAGATACAAACACAGCCTGAGGCTCCAAGGTAGCTGAAGGAAGAAGGCACGCCGGCAATGTGTCTTTATTGGTCCTCTGAGGAGAGCAGTGCGCACCTTCACCCCCACCAAAATTGGCAGGGGTTGCTACTGCATTTATTTATGTCCATCTCACACAGGACATTTTTGTATGGCTCAGTCATTAAAGCCTAGTGTCACAACCAAATATTATAGGGAGATTTTAAAACTACAGTGAGTTACTATTTTCAGATTATTATCCTCAGCCAGGAATGGTGGCACATGCCCTTGATCCCAGCACTCAGGAGGCAGAGGCTAAAAGATCTCTGTGAGTTTGAGGTCAACCTGATCTACAGAGGGAATTGAAAACAGCCAAAGGCTGTTTCAACTCTGTGTGGAAAAACCACATACATGCATACATGCATACAACATACATAGTAACCTTGACCACATTTTCAAGGCCATTCCTTTGCTTTAGCAGTGAAAGAAACTTTCCAAGCACAACATTAAAAAAAAAAATGGTTCCTGTATAACAGCAAGAATATCCCCATCCATGGCACAAATTAAGCTTATTCCTTCAGTCTTAGATCACCTCTCCCTTCACCTGCTGCTTCCCTTTATCCCCACTCCTAGACAAGAGATGCAGCGATGCTCCATAGAAAAATGATTGGAACCTGATGTATTTAAATTTTTGCTTGTTTAGTCAGTTTTTCAGTTTTGTTTCTCTTAGATGGGGGCTCACGTATCCCAGGCTGTAATGAAAGGATCCTGTTACTCCTGTCTCCAGATCCCAAATGCTGGATTATAGGTCTGTGCCACCAAATACAACCTAGAGCCTAGTTTTCAGTCTCAGAAATGTCAGCAAATACTCTGATTTTTTTTCCCTGAGCTTCAGTTCCCACATTCTATAGTATGGGGATTTCAAAAGAAAAGCCTTTCTCTGTGATAATAAAAATGGAATAAGAAACAGTATATAAGTAGATGTCTGGTTCAACACTTAGCCTAGAGCAGATGCTCTATAAATGGTAGTACTATACTTTCATAGACTAGATTTGTCTATTCAAATCATAATATATGAAATCTAGCCCTGTGACTCTCCCTCTAGCCTCCAGGTGGTACTTGTTTAAACTTCTGCTCTTTTGACAGCTCAGCTTTTCCATGAACATCTCAGCAGATATGTAGTCAAATTTTTTCCCAGAGTTTTGGGCAGGTAGGGGGGAGAGAGAAGATAATGCAGATGCCTTCAATGTGGCTATCATTCTCTTTACATAATCAATTTATGCAACACCTAGGGTCCAAATAGCTTAGGAAGCATTTTGTAAACTTCATTACTCTGCAGAGAAAAAAGAAAGAAAGAAATTACTGGGCCCACCTCTGGTGTAGTTCCCCTAACCCCAGCGTTTGGGGACAAGGTTGTAAAACCATGCACAAGAGCTCTTCCCAGTAATTATGAAAGCAGGTAAGAAGTGTTCTTATTTAACCTGAAGGCACCAGGGAAGTGGAGTCTTAAACAGGAATTACCCTGGATGGAAGATTAATAAGAAAAGAGAGATGCTTGGCTTTCATAACAATGGGTAGCTGACAAATTAAATTTGTGATGACCTAGAGATTTAATTTGTTTTCCTCAAGCCAGAATAATGCTTGGAAAACAACAGATCAGGGTTAATAACAATAGAGTAAGGGGACACTTCATCAGTCATTCGAAGGCTTGTATGTGGAGAAGACTGATTCTTGTCCCCTTAGCAGCCATTAATTGCCTGTAGTTCTTCATCCAAGGGGTGAGACCGAGATCTTGCAGAATTTCACTCATCCACATCGATTTGGTCATTTCTGAGGTCTGGTTTCACTAACCATATTGTTGAGATTTCATGGCACAACCTTTCTTGTCACACATAAGAGGAACTATCTCAGAGCAGATACCCCCTTCCTCTAGCTCTTACAATCTCTTGGCTTCCTCTTTCCCTCAATGTTCCTTGGACTTCAGGTATAGGGCTTGTGTTGTTGATGTATCACCTGGAGCTAATTCCCTCACAGCCAGATGTTCTCTGCATTTTGACCAGCTGTGGTTTTATGCAAGACTTTCGTATGCTGCAAAAAAAAAAAAAAAAAAAAAAAAAAAAAAAAAAAAAAAAAGAAAAGAAAAAGAAAAAGAAAAAGAAAAAAAGAAAAAAAAAAGGCTTCTTTGATGAGGGTTAGGAGCTGAACTTCTCCATGAGTATAAGGATCAGTATGTAGAATGTAGTTAGAAGTTATACTGCTTCAGGAAAGTGACAGGAATAGGTTCTCCTCTAGGCACCTTGGGCTCACAATGCATAGGAAATAGGCTTGGTTTCTAGTACCAGGTATGAAATCACTCCTGTCCATGTCTCCTGATAGATTATATTATCCTTAGTGCCAGACCTAAACACACATACATACAAGGAACCCTAAAGGAACTCAGGTTGTTCTTCTTCTATGTGTGTACACATGTGTGCATGTAAGTGTATGTGTGTGTGTGTGTGTGTGTGTGTGTGTGTGTGTGTGTGTACATGTGCACGCACACATGCATGCATGCTTTCATACATGTAGTGCAGGGGAGAGAGACACCAATAATTAAAAAATAAGCAGCCATGAATTTGAATGGAAGTAGAAAAAGCACAGAAGGAATTGTTGGAGAGAAATAATATAAATATGGTATCTGTATATTAAATTCTCAATAAATAAAATAAATTGGTTTTTAAGTCACTTGAGGGATTTTAAATATGCATTTTACTGGGTATGCCCCACCCAGAAGAATCAAATTTGAGGTCTAAAGATATGCACTGAAGGCCACCTCGAGTAGTCATTATACCCTCCCAAAAGATTTTTATTCTGGTTTGTTTGTTGTAATGCTGGGTATCAAGCCCAAAGCTTTTAATGTTCCAGACAAGCACTGTATTATTGAGCTATGCACCCCAGACCTTGTCATTCCTTTAATATCTCTGTCTCTGTCTCTGTCTCTGTCTCTGTCTCTCTCTCTCTCTCTCTCTCTATATATATATATATATGTATATATATATATATATATATATATATATATATATATATATATATACATATATATATATATATATACATATATATATATATATATATAGGAAAGGAAAGCATGTTCCTTTCTGTAGGAAAGGAAGCATGGTTACTAAGTTCTATATCAATGGTGCTCAACCTGTGCATCAAATGACCATTTCACAGAGGTCACATATCAGATTCCTGAATATCAGATATTTACATTACAATCATAGCAGAAGCAAAATTATAGTTCTGAAGTAACTACAAAAATAATGTTATGGTTGGGGATCATCACAATATGAGGAACAATATTAAATGATCAGAGTATTAGGAAAGTTGAGAACCACTGGCCTATATAGGTAAAGACAACCTCTTTTGCCTTCTCCTTTACTCACCCACAAGGAATTACAGAATACGGCATTCTTTTCCCTTACTAGATGGCCTCTACCATAGCTGTCTCTATCCATCTTTTCTCTATATTCTTTTTGCAAATTTCTGGAACTGATGTTTTATGCCATTCACTGCTAGAGACTAATGGAAAACATGGATCTCTTATCGCTTGAATATGCCCCTCAACAGTTCATGTGCTGGAATATTAATTATCAATGTATTATTGAGATTCTTAGTAGAGTGGAGCAGGCTCCAGCAGGAGGTATCTGGGCAATAGAATTGGGCAACTGAATGAATCAGTGTTCATTGTGCTTTCAGTATGATTTGTCTCCTAAATATTCATGAGTTGGAGACTTGGTCTTTAGAGTCATTATTTGAGAAGTGATGAGAAAACTTTGAAAAATAGAGTGGAGTTGGTGTTTAGGTCATTTAGATTCATTAAAATTGCTCCTCTTGGGGGGGGGATTAAGTACTTCTCATCAGACCCTGTTGCGTTCTTTTAAGAACAAGTTGTTTTAAGAGAAACTTAAGCCCCCTTAATCTCCCTATGGTTTTCTATCTGGTCATGTGATCTTGTCCTTTCCCATGCATCCAGGCCATTATAATCTACACTTGTTCATGTTTTTATTGAAATCTCAGAATGTTAGGATACTTAACTTTTTTTTTTTTTTTACTGCAGCTTTGAAGAACATCTTCAAAAGGAAAATTTGAAGGAAAATAACCAACAGCAAGGGAGGGGAAAAGAGAAAAAAAAAAGATAGAGGAGAAAGAGAGATAGGGGAAGGAGATCCCATTTTAAACTCCAAACATGAGATACTGTGGAAGGCAATAGCTGGTTTTCAGTTACCTTGGAAACAAACAACTTTTAAATTCCCATTCATAAGAAGTTTAAGTGAAGCTATGATCTGATCAGCAGCTAAGGTCTACTTGTAATTATCAATGTCAAACAGAAATGAATGGTGTTCTGAAAACATCTGAATTCATGTTCTTAAGGGTCTCTAGAGAAAAATCACTACATTTACTGGAATCATAACTGTGAATTGTTTACCAGACACAGTTTTTTATTTGTAAGATCAGGTAATAAGCAAGACAAAGACACTTTCTAAAATGTATATCAGTAGTTTCCAGTTATTGAACATGCATTTTATGAGTTTATATGTAAAGTTCTTGAAATTTAACATACAATTTCTATGAAAATAATGTACAAAGGCAAATTACTTTTATCTAATAGCTCCATAAAACTTAGCCTGCCCTGCCTTAATTTACTTGGATGGAACAAATAAATATTTAGCCACAACTTTTGTGCCAGACACCAAGCCAAGCATTAGTATCAAAACAGCTGCTGTTGGTGTACCATCTAAGCTTGGCTCATTTCTGAGTTTTCCACAGCTATCTCTCACAAAAAAGGACATAATCTTCCATTTCTCTGCTGGAAAACTCTGTTTAGAGTCAACAAAATTCTCTTATCCCTGTTTGGTTTAAATGTAAAATGCCCCCAAGTAGGTGCCTGTATTTGAATATCTGGTCCTCACCTGGTGGCACTGTTTTTGAATGGTTATAGAAATGTTATGTGCTAGAGCATTGCTAGAGGAAGGAAGTCACTGGATGCAGGCCTTGATGTTTAATACATGAGCCCTATAGACCTCTCTCTGCTTCCTGAATGCAAATGAAATGTGACCAGCTACTTCACACTTTCACCTGATCACCATTCTATCCCCACTATAATGGACTAGATTAACTGCAACTATCCTCCAAAATTAACCCTTTCTCCCTCAAATCATTTCTTGTCACGTCAGAGCAATAATAAAAGTAACTAATTAATACAAAGGGGGACCATCATTCCTATGGTCAACTTGAGTCAAAGGTCCTAGGTCTTTGGTATTTGTTTGCTGAGGGAATATAAAATGTTTGGAGCTACAGGCTAAACAAACCCCTGGAATGCTCCAAGCAGAGCTTAATGGGCCATTACAAAAGTCACTGATGCCCGTAAATGTGAGCATAGTTAGATCCTTCCAAGGAGACCTTGAGATGTGAAACTGAAAAGATGAAAGTTAAGTTACAATGGAGACCCTAGGACACTGAAGATGACAAAACCAGGGTCTGTTTGCCAATGAAATCTATAGGCATAGAGTGAAGCTGGACAAAAAAAATATATAGGTTATATGTGCTGTATACTGCTGAGCAAGAAGAATACCATGACTACCCAAATACACTGGAGCCCAGACAATTGTTTCCCAAGCCCAGATACAGGATTTAGTGGTTTTCCTGTTGTGTTTTGATGTTGCTTTAATCCCATCTATTCTGTCATTTTCGAATGGGGGTTTTGCTGTGCCTTCATATATTAGAAAGATATATGCTGTTCTCTTTATAGGTACTCACAGTTAAGAAATTGCCTTGAGTATCAAAAGAGACTTTCGCTTTTGAACTATATTGAGACTGTTAAAGATTATGGAGACTTTTGAAGTCAGACTGAATGCAGTTTTGCATTATGAGGCAGCTATGAACCCATGAGGGTAAAGGGAAGAATGTTGTAACTTTAATGTGAAATGTGCCCCCATAGCATCATGTGTTTGAGCATTCCATCTACAGATGGCAGTGTCTTTTGGAAAGGTTGTGAAATCTTCAGAAGTTGGAGCATCACTGGAGGAAGTGGTCACTGGGGAAGACCCTTTTTAGATTTTTAACCTAGTTACACTTCCTATTTACTCTGTTTCCTGACTGTGGCTGCATTGTGACCAGTTTCTTCATGCTTCTGCCATCAAGCTGTCTCTCCATAGTAGACTACAGCTCTTCAGACTGTAAACCAAAGTAAACCCCTTTCCCCTTATGTGGTTTTTGTATCAGGTATTTGGACTCAAAAACAAGAAAAGAATTAACACAAACCCTGAATAAGACACTGTTCAGTGTGATCTAGAGAGAGACCTGCAATGTCTATGCTTTTGATTTGGAACAGGTGAGCTTATTAAGTATATAGCAAGCAAAGATAAAAGAATGAATCATGAGTAGTAGATGCAAAGAAGCAGCAGACAGATAACAAAGTATTGTGACATTGGTAGCTCATAACATCCAGCAAAGATGACTTAAGTAGTCAGTTGAGAATACAAACGAAAGATAATACCATCAGATTGGAGACTTACAAACATGCAGCAGAAACTGACTGGGGAAACCCTGTTGATGCTGCCAGCTACAGTTCCTGATCAAGAGTCCTTGGCAAAGCAGAGTGGCCTCTGGGTAAATCTTTCAAATAAAAGCAAGTTGCATGAGAAAGATAACATCAACAAATTGAGGGCTTACAAACAGCCAACAAAAGCGAATAGGATCATTGAAGCACTTAGTTGGAGCTTGCAATTGAATTTTCTCTCAGTGGATGAGCTTCTCATAGTAGCATTTGAGACTTCCCTCTTCCCACTGCTGGTGTCTTTGTATCGTGGAGTAAACAATAAAAACATCCATTGAAAGTTGTTTACCTTCTAGCTGTTCTCAAAGAAATAGCATTTTTACTCTTGGGGAGGGGGGGTTGTTCTTCCTTCCATGTCACAGCCTGAGGGAAGTCAGTTTATTCCCAGAGAAGGAGCTTTGGAGGAAGAACATTTAAAAGAGCACTGGAAAGAAACTTAGTGGTATCTGGGAAAACAGTCTGATTTCAAGAAGCTTAAACAGCATATGACAATTTGCCGGTACAATGAACCATACAGATGTCTGACACCACAAGAAATTGTATACATTCATGGGCATCACAAATCCAGAAAAAAAAGAAAGCAGCTAGATAAATATTCCATCTTTCCCTCTCTTTGATAGGGACCATCATGGTGTTCTTCGTGTGAAATTATTAATAAGATTCTGTGTAGGACCCACTGACACAAACAGCATCACACCCATTTTATGAACCCCTTCTTGGTTTCTTTACTGTCCTGTCTCACTCTGCCACCTGTCAAAAAAGACTCCTAACATAACCTTTGGCAGGCTTGGTCTCCATTTCTGATTTCATATGAGCAAAACTATAATTCTTCAAAACTGAATGAGGAACAGTTCTTACCCTCACAAATCTTCCAACTTGTTGTATTTTGCCAACTTCAAAATACAAAGATACATGATGGGACAGTATTCAACAAAAAGAAAGGGGCAAGTAGAAAGTAATTTTAAGTAAAGCTTCTGGAAGAAACAGCATGAGAACTGATTCTTAGAGGATGGATGGGACTTAGGGAATTCACAAAAAAGGAAAGAACTTCCAGAAGAGAAGCAATCTAAGAATGTCGTCACATTGTAAACACAATAGTACAAGTTGTTGAGTAATGCTTCCTTATTAAAGTACAATATATAAACACAGTCAGGAGACGGATCAGATGAACATAATGAAGGGACCCAGGTACTGATCAATGCTCCACTTTGAACCCCAAATTAGGCACAGACACACAAACATCAATTTCTAATCACAAAGAGATCCTTTATTAAGCAAGGCAAAGAGACAAGGTGAATGAACCTCAATCAGGCAGAAAGAACAGCAAATAGCTTTGCACATGTTAATTTCAAGAGGGAAAAGGGCAAGTCTGTGTTAGAATGAGCTAGGATGTGTCATTTGGTTATGTTAATTATGGCATCAAAATGGATCTTTGGTTACTGGACCTAAATGTTTTGATAGCTAACCTTGGCAATCAGTCTCAGAAATGAGTTGGGCATAAGAGTGGCCAAATGAGGGAATGGTGACTAGACTTAGGAATGAAATCTAATGTTTTGTAATGGAGGGGGAATAGCAAGACCTGTTGGTGCCATGTTGCCATGCTCAGGCCATCTAGAACCCTTCAGGTAATTGTATTTGTGACTTTTCTACTGCTATGAATAGACACTGTGACCAAGGTAACACATATAGAAAAGACTTTATTGAATCTTACTTACAGTATCAGAGGGTTAGAGCCCATGACCATCATAATGGAAAGCCTAACACCAGGGACACAGGCTGGTGCTGGAATAGTAACTGAGACTCTACATCTGATATAAAAGTTCTGGGCACTAACTGGGAAAAGCATGGGCTTTTGAAACCTTATCCACCTGTGATGGTTTGCATTTGCTTGGCCTAGGGAGTGGCACTATTGGAAGGTGTGGCCTTGTTGGAGAAAGGGTGTCTGTCACTCTGGGAGTAGGCTTAGAGACACTTCTTTAAGCTGCCTGAATGTGCTCAGTCTGTTCCTGGTTTCCTTCGGATAAAGATGTAGAACTCACAGATCCTCCTGCACCATACCTGCCTTGATGCTGCCATGCTCTCACCTTGATGATACTGGACTAAACCTCTGAACCTGTAAGCCAGCCCCAATTTAATGTTGTCCTTATAAGACTTGCCTTGGTCATGGTGTCTGTTCACAACAATAAAACCCTAACTAGGACACAACCCTTCCCCAACTGTGGAAAGTGGGTGTGGCGGCAGTCCAGCTCCAGCCTAGCACCTGACTTCCTCCTGCCCCCCCACCTGAGATTAGCCACTCCCACCGTGCGAGCTTCGCAGGCTCACACATGACGCAAGATCAGGCCAGATGATGCGGACCTATGAACTGCATCCACCCAACATGGACTGAGGAGGTGGGGTTGAGAGAGGATAAAAGGGACTGTGTTTGGGCGTGGAGGGACAGAAAGAGAAACAGAAAGAGAGACAGGAAGGAGACAGAAAGATTTTCACTGGCATGCTGTAAGGTTCCTGAATCAACCGCTTTGAGAAGAATGCTGTGTCATCGCTCCTTTTCTGCTGGTCGGAGACAGTAGCGACACCCAACAAGGCCACACCTCCTACTAATTGGAGACCAAGCATTGTAGTAATGTTTGAGCATATGGTAACCATTCAAATCACTACAGGAATGAAGATAAAAAGCTGGTCACAGAATATTTAATGCCTTCCTTAAAAATCCTTGGAAGTGTTTCTAACCCCTCTGTTTCCCATTTCCCACATAAGCTATTAGCAAGTCATATTTTTTATTGATGAAAACAAAAATACACCTAAAAGCTTCAGAAAAAGAATTTGCTCTTCCCTGTCTTGTATTGTTCCTCAAACTTGACCTTGGTCTCCCACCTAGCATTACAGTTCAGAGCTGAGTCTTGTTGACAAGAGTTTTGTACAGGGGGATAACCACAGAGTACCTCATGGTCATAGAGTGACTGAAGTTATACATACTCACAAAGGACTTGGTCTTTGATCTATTGAAGATTTTTTTCTTGTCTATGATAGTTGTCACTTTTGGGACATGGTGGTAAGGGTGGTCTAAGGTGCCATCATCAGTGTCCTTCACAATGACAGCTTTGCATCTGGAGTAGTGTCCAGCCAGGACAAGTACCATTGTCCTCAGTTTCAAGTACTTGTCGACAGCAAGCAACTGGCAGTAAGCAAAAAGAAAAGAAGAACCTCAGCAAATCTTCTTGATTTTACTTCCAAATAGCTTCTTATTCCAATCTTAGAGTTACTAATCTAATCCCATATCATCTTTAACTTTTCTTATCTTATAATCCTTTACACCACTAATCAGTTTATATTATTCCCTTGTTTTAAATTCTCCAAAGGATTGCATTACATTTGAATAAAATTGAGTCCTATGTAGTCCTGTGGCCAGCTGTCTTTCTGGCCTTATTTACTTATACATTTTCCCTGTCTTGTTCTATCCACACTGACCTTTTAGGTATACTTGAATACGTTAATATCAGCATGTGGCTAGTAGCTGACTACTAGGCACAGAGTAAAACATGACTATAAGAAGTTCTTTAGAGTGTGCTACATTACATGGTCTGGTTCTCAATGCAAAGCCAGGGTTATTTGGTTGGTTGGGTTGGGTTGGGTTTGGGGGTGTTGTTTTGTTTTGTTTTTGCAAAATATTTATTAGATATTCTCTGTATTGACATTTCACATGTTACTACCATTTCCTGATCCCAACCCCCTCTCCCCTTGTTTCCATGAAGATGATGCCACTCCCAACCACCCTCTCCAATCTCAACACCTTGGCATTCCCCTACATAGGTAAAGTGAGCCTTCACTGAACCAAAAGCCTCTTCTCATATTGATGAAACTGGAACCATTGGTCTCTGCATGTATACTCATTGGTTAGTGTTTAGTCCTTGGGAGCTCTGAGGGAGCTTGGTTGGTTGATATTGTTGTTCTTCCCATGGAGTTGCAAACCCCCTTTCAGCGCCTATACTCCTTTTCCTAACTCCTTGATTGGGGTCCCTGTGTTCAGTCTGATGGTTAGCTGCAAGCATCCTCATCTGTATCAGTATGACTCTGATAGAGCCTCGAGAAAGCATCCATATCAGGCTCTGGCCAGTAAGTACTTCTTAGCATCAGCAATAGTTCATGAGTTTGGTGGCAGCATATGGGATGGATCCCCATGTGAGGCAGTCTCTAGATAATCTCTTATCAGTCCCTACTCTTGTATTTATTCCTGTCTTTCTTTATATGAGTATTTAGCCCACCATTCTAAGCAGGACTGAGGCATCCACATTCTGGCCTTCTTTATTTTGAAGCTTCATAATGTCTGTTAATTGTTTCTTGGGTATCCCAAGCTTTATGGGCTAGTATCCACTTGTCAGTGAGTTCAAACCATGTGTGTTCTCTTGTGGCTGGGTTACCTCACTCCGGGTGATATTTTCTAGTTCCATCCATTTGCCTAAGAATTTCATGAACTGATTGTTTTTAATATATGAGTAATACCCCATTATGTAAATGTGCCAGAATTTCTATATCTATTCTTCTGTTGAAGGGCATCTGGGTTCTTTCCAGCTTCTAGCTATTATAAATAAGACTGCTATGAACATGGTGGAGAAAATGTCCTAGTTATATGTTGGAGTGTGCTTTGGGTATATGCCCAGGAGTGGTATAGCTGGGTCCTCAGGTAGAATGATGATGTCTAATATTCAAGGAACCACCAGACAGTTTTACAGAGTGGTTGTACCAGCTTGCAATCTCATAAACAGTGGAGAAGTGTTTGTCTTTCTCAACATCCTTGCCAGCATCTGCTGTCAGCTGAGTTTTTGATCTTAGCCATTCTGACTGGTATGAGGTGGAATCTCAGGTTTGTTTTGATTTGCATTTCCCTGATTAGGAATGTTGAGCATTTCTTCAGGTGCTTCTCAGCCATTTGATATTCCTCAGTTGAAAATTCCTCTTTTAGCTCTGCATTCCATTTTTAATAGGATTATTTGATTCTCTAAAGTCTAACTTCTTCAGTTCTTTGTATATATTGTATATATTCTTATATATATATACATATATATATGATATTAGCCATCTATAAGATATAAGATTGATAAACATCTTTTCCCAATTTGTCGGTTGCCATTTTGTCCTATTAACAATTTCCTTTGCCTTACAAAAGCTTTGAAATTTTATGAGATCCCATTTGTCAATTCTTGATCTTAAATCTTAAGCCACTGGTGTTCTGTTCAGAAAAATTTCCCCTGTGTTTTTATGTTTGAGGCTCTTCCCCACTTTCTCTTCTACTAGTTTCAGTGTACTTAGTTTTATATGGAGATCTTTGACCCACATGAACTTGAGCTTTGTACACGGAGATAAGAATGGATTGATTTGCATTCTTCTGCATGCTGACTGCCAGTTGAAAGAACACCATTTGTGTGTCCTTTTTCCATTGAATGCTTTTAGCTCCTTTTTGAAAGACCAAGTGACCATAGGTGTACCAGTTGAATTCTAGGTCCTCAGTTCTATTCCATTGATCTACCTACCTCTCTTTGTACTCATACCATGCAGTTTTTATCATGATTGATCTGTAATACAGCTTGGGGTCAGGGATGGTGTTTCTCCCAGAAGTTCTTTTATTGTTGAAAATAGTTTTAGCTATCCTGGGTTTTGTTTTATTCTAAATTAATTTCTAATTGCTCTCTTCCTAATTCTATGAAGAATTGAGTTGGAATTTTGTTAAGATTGCATTAAATTCTGTACATTGCTTTTGGCATGATGACCATTTTTACTATATTAATCCTGCCAATCCATAAGCATGGGAGATCTTTCCATCTTCTGAGATATTCTTCAATTTTTTTTTTTTCAGAGACTTAAAGTTCTTCTCTTACAGACCTTTTACTTGCTTGGTTGGAGTCTCACCAAGGTATATTATGGATGGAGACTAGAAGGGTCAATCCAGTGTTTTGTTTTGTTTTGTTTTTTATGCCTAGCACCAAATACAATGCTTGACATCCAGAAAATGCTCAATAAATATTTTATATATGAAAATGTACTGACAAAATAAATAAATCCCAGGAAAGGAACACGAGTTTGTTGTCTGACAGGCCAAGAATTGAACTATAGGTTTACCTTATACTTGTTTCACTGAAAATAAAACAACCCCCATAAACCTCATTTCTTTTTATGGCAAATGAAAGTGATAAAATGCTATAAGAATCAAATAAGCCACGGTGCATAGAGCAGCAGGTAGAATGTCTGATGTGTGAACCAATAACATTAATCTTGTTATAATCTTCTTGAATGATAGCTCATGCAATTACAGTGTTTCTCAACTGGGAATGACTTTGCCCACCTCCCAGCCAAACAATATTTTCAAAATGTCTCATTTGGAAATGTTTTAAGTTGTTACAAGGCATGGATGTGTTTGCACTGCCATCTGGTACATATGTAGAAGTTGTCTTAGCCAGAATTTCTATTACTGTGACAAAGCATCATGACCAAAAGGCAAGTTTTGGAGGAAAGGCTTTATTGGGCTTATATTTCCACATTGTAGTTTATCACTAAAGAAAGACAAGACAAGAACACAAATGGGGCAGGAACCTGGATGCATAAACTGATTCAGAGGTCTGGGAGGGATGTTTCTTACTGGCTTGTTCTTCATGGCTTGCTCATCCTCTTTTCTTATAGAATGCAGGACAACTAGCCCAGGGACAGCACAACTCACAGTGGGTTTGGCGATCCCACATCAATGATTAATTAAAATTCTCTACAGACTACCCTACAGCCTGATCCCATGGAGGCATTTTCTCCGTGGAGGTTCCTTCTCTCAGATGACTACAGTTTGTGTCAAGTTGGCAGAAATCTAGTCAGTACAGAGGTAAAAGATGTTCCTCAACTTCTTGGATTACACAGAATGACCCCTTTCTACAATAACAACAACAATCACCTAGTTCCAAATCCAACAGTGACAAGATTGAGGAAACATGCTATGTCTTCACAAGAGAAATGATTTGGTGGTATGCTCTTTTCTTTCTGGTCTACCCATTCCTCTGCTCCTCTCTTCTGCCAGTATCTTTAAAATTGGGGAATCTTAGCACGAAAAGAAACTATCAATTTGACTCCTCCAGGACAAAACTCTGAAAGTAGGTTTGAGTGTAGATAGTTGGAAGGGAAAGAAATCAAAGTAAAGAAGAAGCTATCCAAGGAGCAAGGGAAGGTTATAATGATATAAATGTTGGCAACATTAATGGGCACTGGAGCCAGGAACCAAACTAAGACATACCTCATGCTCATTCAACTAGATCCAAGGGGTTAGGAGTACTTATTCATCACCTCACAACAATCACTCAGTAGAGGCTCCTTAGAACATCTTGATTCCCCGTACCTTTCTGTCTTCCATACGATTAATAAAATGGCATGTAAAGGCCAGAGAAAATTCTCACACAACAAAATACAAGTTCTGGCAGTTAAAAATTTGGCTATTGTGTGCTGAACTGGTAAGAGTGACAGATTATAGATAAATCCATAGCAGTATATGAAAACTTTACAGCTTGGTTTTTCTATGGCCTTGTTCAGAAACATAAGCCCTGGAGCTTAGATGAGTGGGTATAAGTTGGCTGGCTATGCAACCATGGCATGTTTCCTAGTCTAACACCAGTCTCCTTAATTCTAACACCTCTATTCCTCCTAAACAAAAAGTGGAGTGATGTAAGGTCCATGAAATTTCTGTGAAGATTCAATAAAAAATATAAGTGGGGACTGGAAAGATAGTCCATAGGTTAAAAGCCATTTTGGGCTCTTGCAGAGGATTCAGGTTTGCTTCTCAGCACCAATATAGTGGTTGATATCCACCTACAATTTCAGTTTAAGTGGAGCTAATGCATGCCCTCTTCTGACCTCCACAGGCGTCAGACATGTGTATAGTACAAAGACATACATTCAGACCAAACATTTATACATAAAAATAACTTTTAATTAAAAAAATAAAAAATACAAATAAATCATGTCTAGTGTCTCTCTCAGAGCACCTTAGCTATTTTGATGATGGGAACCATGACAATAGCTTGCAATGGTAGAGAATTTCTTTTTACCAGGCACTTTTTAAAGCATGCAGCCTGCCCTACCTTAGCTCATCTTGCCAAAGACTGAGGTAGAAATCTCAGCTATGACTCTTCTGCATGTGAATACAAGTACTATGTCAGTGGTTCTCAACCTGTGGGTTGCAAACCCTTTGACAATCCTCTACCTCCAAAAATATTTACATCACAATTCATAGCAGTAGCCAAATTATGGAGTAGTAATGAAAATAATGTTATGGTTGGAGTTGCCACAGCATGAGGAACTGTATTAAAGTGTCACAGTATAAGAAAGGTTAAGAATCACTGCTCTAAGTGCTCAGGCAGGTAAAGTTCTTTTGCCTGAAATAAGAGCTGGAGGTTGAGAGCCACCTCTTATGTAGAGAGGAGAAAAAGATATTCTGGAAGTAGAAACTATGCTGTGATCATGTTTGCTAAATAAGAGTTCTCTTTAAAGTTTTTTCTTCGTTGTGTGGTGACAAAATCAGACAGTGAAACATGACCAAATATTTCCTGATGGTCCATGTGCCAGATACCATCATTCACTTGAATTGCATGGTGACATTTTCCCCAAGCCTGAGTGTCCTCTGAAGCAAGCAGCATAGATGGTGGTTCAGTGTTAAGAAAGCTAGTCTTTTTTTTTTTTTTTTTCAGCAGACCCCACAATTACAATGAAACCTGACCTTTGAAGTTTCATTTTCCAGCTTTTGAAATGAAGATGTTGGGATTCAAAATTGGACAATGTTGTCAGCAGGGAGACACCTAGAAGCTGAAGAATATTTATGGTAATAAAAAACTTGAGCTCTCAAAGAACCAGCTAAATTACAGTTGGCAGAAGGCATATTAGAGCTTGTCCAGATTTACTGTCAGCCCTCTCACAGCCTTAAAAGGCAGTAAATTGTTGGAGAATATACGTCTTAAGCAGATCAGAGTTAAGAAATGAAAATGGTGAGCTTCTAAAATCAAAATTATTGAATACCAAACTTTTCTCTAAACCAGTGGTTTTCAAGCTGTCAGTCACAACCCCTTGGGGAGAACAATGATCCTTTCACTGGGGTCATATATCAAATATTCTGCATATCCGTTATTTACATTATACTCATAACAGTATAAAAATACAGTTATGAAGTAGGAACAAAAATAATTTTATGGTTGAATTCACCACAATATGAGAAGCTGTGTTCAAGGGTCATTGCATTAGGAAGGTTGAGAACCACTGTTCTAAATATTAACAAAAACGTAACCTCTCTGTTTGTGAACTATTGTGTCATTGAAGAATGGCTTGAAAATTCTTAACACTCTATTAAATCCTTTTTCATTTTATACCATATAGGAGAAGGTAAGCCTCCAGAGATGTGAAATAAAAATAGACTGAGTAAGAACCAGTGAATGAGTTAAGATCATATTGCTCATTTACCCTTAGTTCTGTCCACCAGTGAAAAAATCCTGAATATTAAATCTAGAAATGGACATCTCTCACTCCTCCTAAATGTAGGCACAAACATGCATGTGCGCACACACACATACACACACACACCCAACTTCTAGTTCTCTAGCAATGGTACTGTGAAAAGAAAAAATGAACACCTTGACAAAATCATCAACCTAGAATAAACCATGCGCAAGAAATTCATAAGTGGCAAAATTCTAACTGCTAGAATGTGCAAATAAATGTCCCTTTTCTCTCAGACCAGTTTTTTGACAATGAGACTTTATATCTACCCTAATATGAGCCAGTACAATTATTAACAAGCAGGACCATTAAAAACATCTCCCTTAATTCTAAATTAAATTAAACCTTACAATTTAAGCCACATTTTCTTTTGATTATCCACTCAAGAATTAAGGAGACTTTCATTTACCTAATTGTCTGTTTCCTTAACTCGTCTCTCTATCTTCTGAGGGAATTGTTTCACTGCCTGTAATTTTTCTATAGTATGGAGATTTTTTTTTCTGAGATGTATATGAACTCTTTAATTCCCTGAAATTTCATTAATTTTGAAATTGAGAATTATACAGAATATTCAAAAGAGTTACTGCTCAAGATCACATATAAGTTTTTACTTTATTTTTTGCTAATATAGTTTTGTTGATTTTGAGTATTCCATATATCATATTTTAATCTTACTCACTTCTCTACTCCTTCTTCAGATCCTCCTACATCCATCCTGTTTTCCTTCCTGCCCTCCTCCACTTTCTTTCCTCTTTTCTTGAATTTTTTAGAAGGTACTATTTTACAGCAATAATTCTGGTCTTCTGGCTTTTCTACTCTTTTCATCCATTCTTTCACAATGTTCCCTGAGCCGTAGGTGTAGGTATTGCATTATTATAAATGTATGAATTAGGAAAGGGTATCCCATGGTTACTTTTAAAACTGTTGTGGCTATCTATAATTCCCACTGCTGTTCCTTGTTTGTTTGTTTGTTTGTTTGTTTGTTTGTTTGTTTTTTGAAAAGAGGTTTTTTGATGAGGGGTGTGGAAACTATACGAATCAAATAGATTTAAAATAATTTTTTTGTTCAAAAACCCAGAATAACAAAAACTATTCTTAACAATGAAAGAACTTATGTAAAAATCACCATCCATGACCTCAAACTGTATTTCAGATCAATCATGATTTTAAAAACTATATGGTATTGGTACAAAGACAGGAAAATACAACAATGAAATAAAATTGAAGATCCAAAAATGAACCCACACACCTACGTTCACTGGATCAATGACAAAGGAGCTGAAAACATTGAATTGAAAAAGGACAGACTCTTCAACAAATGGTGTTGGTTCAACTGGCAGTCGGCATGCAGAAGAATGCAACTTGATCCATTCTTATCTCCTTATACAAAGCTCAATTCCAAGTGGATCAAAGACCTCCTCAGAAGACCAAGTACACTCAGACTAATAGAAATGAAAGGTGAGGAATATCCTTGAACACATGGGAACAAAGGGAAATTTCCTGAACAGAAAGCCAATGGCTTATGCTATAAGATCAAGAATCAACAAATGGGACCTCATAAATTGTAAAGCCTCTGTAAGGCAAAGGATGCTGTCTATAGGACAAAATGGCAACCAACAGATTGGGAAATGATCTTTGCCAATCCTATATCAGATAGAGGGCTAGTATACAATATATGCAAAGAACTCAGGAAGTTAGACTCCAGACAATCAAATAATCCTATAAAAAATGGGGTACAGGACTAAAAAAAGAATTCTTTATTTAAAATATTATGGTGTTTTATAATCTTAAAAGATTTATGTTTCAATGGGCTTTTGCAGTGATTAAAATCATGATGAAAATCCCTATGAGTGTATATGGTCAATGAAAACTCCATTAAGAAAAATTTAATTGAAGACTGAAGTTTGGCAGTTGTTTTACACAAAGAGAAAATTTTTCATACAAAGTTGTGCAGGTTACTTTTTTTCTTAAAACTTTATTTACAAAATCAGAGATACATCTATAGATTATTAAAAGCATTTTGGCATAAAACTACATAAATATTTTTGTCAATACTTGACTTTTTAAGGGTTTGATAGTTTGCATTGAAATCTTATGATTTACAATGATCATAAAGTATATGTAATACAAAACATAACATGAAATTAGTCAAAGTTATCTTGGTATGTAAAGATTAAATATAATGATTTTTAAATACCAAAAATTGCCACAAAGCTATTTTTTTAGCTCTTGAGTTATTAATGATTTGAGGCCTAGGTGTACCACACTGAGTAGGCACTATACATTTATTGTTTGTTTGTTTGTTTTCCTAAGAAGGACTGAGGCTTCCACTTTTTGGCCTTTTTCTTTTCTTTTCTTTTTTAAGATTTCTGGGGCTAATATCTAATTATCAGTGACTGCATATTATGTCTGTTCTTTTGTGACTGGGTTACCTCACTCAGGAGGATATTCTCTAGATGCATCCATTTTCCTAGGGATTTCATAAAGTCATTGTTTCTAATAGCTGAAAAGTACTCCATTGTGTAAATATACCACGATTTTTGTATCTATTCATATACTGAAGGACATCTGGGTTCTTTCCAGCTTCTGGCTATTATAAATAGAGCTGCTATGAACATTGTGGTGCATGTATCTTTGTTGTGTGTTGGAGCGTCTCTGGGGTAAATGGCCAGAAGTGGAATAACTGGGACTTCAGGTAGTAATATGTCCAATTTTCTGAGGAATTGCCAGACTGATTTCCAGAACGGTTGTACCAGTTTACAACCCCACCAACAGTGGAGGAGTGTTCCTTTTTCTCTACATCCTCTCCAGCATCAGCTGTCATCTGAGGTTTTGATCTTAGCCATTCTGACTGGTGTTGTTTTGATTTGAATTTCCTTGATGACTAGGGATGTCACGCGTTTCCTTAGATGCATCTCAGTCATTCAATATTCCTCAATTGATAATTTTTTGTTTAGCTCTGTACCCCATTTTTGTAGGATTATTGGATTCTCTGGAGGCTAATTCCTTGAGTTCTTTGTATATATCGGATATTGGACCTCTATCAGATGTGGGATTGGTAAAGATCTTTTCCCAATCCGTTGGCTGCCATTTTCTTTTCTTGGCAGTGTTCTTAGCCTTATAGAAACTGCAATTTCATTAAGTCCAATTTATCAATTGTGATCTTAGAGCACAAGCCATTGGTGTTCTCAGGAAATTTTCCCCTGTGCCTATCTGTTTTAGGCTTTTCTCCACTTTCTCTTCTAATTTCTAATTTCTCCACTAGTTTCAGTGTACCTGGTTTTATGTGGAGATCTTTTATTCACTTATACTTGAGCTTTGTACAAAGAGATAAGAAAGGATCTATTTTTATTCTTCTGCATGCTGACTGCCAGTTGAGCCAACACCATTTGTTGAAGAGGCTGTCCTTTTTCCTTTGAATGTTTACAGCTCCTTTGTCTAAAATCAAGTGGTCATATGTGTGAGAGTTCATTTCTGGACATTCTCTGTTCTTTTCCATTGATCTACCTGCTTATCTCTGTATCAGTACCATGAGGTTTTTAACAAAATTTTTTGTAAAACAAAATTGTTTTGTAATATAGCTTGAGGTCAGGGATAGTGATTCCTACACACATTTTCTTGTTGTTGAGGATAGATTTTGCTATTCTAAGTTTTTTATTATTCCAGATGATATTGCAAATTGCTCTTTCCAAATCTATGAAGAATTGAGTTGGAATTTTGATGGGGATTGCATTGAATCTGTAGATTGCTTTTGGTAAGATGGCCATTTTTACAATGTTGATCCTTCCAATCCATGAGCATGGGAGATGTTTCTATCTTCTGAGCTCTGCTTCAATTTCCTTCCTCAGAGGTTTGAAGTTATTGTACAGGTCCTTCACATGCTTAGTTAGGGTCACACCAAGAAATTCCATATTGTTTGTGACTATTGTACAGGTTTCTTTTCCCTAATTTCTTTCTCAGCATGTTTGTCCTTTGAGTAGAGGAAGGCTACTGATTTGTTTGAGTTGATTTTATATCCAACCACTTTGCTGAAGTTGTTTATCAGCTGTAAAAGTTCTCTGGTGGAATTTTTGGGGTGAATTAAGTACACTATCATATCATCTGCAAATAGTGATAGTTTGACTTCTTCCTTTCCAATTTGTATCCCTTTGACTTCTTATTGTTGTCTAATTGCTCTGGCCAGAACTTCCAGTACTACATTGAATAGGTAGGGGGAGAGTGAGCACCCTTGTCTAGCTTCTGATTTTAATGGTATTGCTTCAAGTTTCTCTTCATTCAGTTTGATATTGTCTACTGGTTTGCTGTATATTGATTTTACTATGTTTAGCTATGGACCTTATATTCCTGCTCTTTCTAAGACTTTTAACATGAAGGGGTTTTGAATTTTTTCAAATGCTTTCTCGGCATCTAGTGAGATAACCATGTGTTTTTTTTTTTTTTCTTTGAGTTAGTTTATATGTTGGATTACGTTGATGGATTTCCGTATATTAAACCATCCCTGCATCCCAGGGATGAAGCCTACTTGTTCATGGTGAATGATTGTTTGATGTGCTCTCAGATTCAGTTTGCAAGAATTTTATTGAATATTTGTTGCATCAATGTTGATAAGGAAGATTGGTCTGATATTCTCTTTTTTGTAGGACCTTTGTGTGGTTTAGAAATGAGAGTTATTGTGGTTTTGAAAAATGAGTTTGGTAGTGTTCCATCTGACTCTATTTTGTGAAATAGTTTGGAGAGTATTAATATTAGGTAGTCACTAAATGTTTGATAGAATTTTTCACTGAATCAATCTGGTCCTGGGCCTTTTCTTTTTGAGATGCTTTTGATGACTGCTTCTATTTCTTTAGGTGTTATGAGATTATTTAGGTGGTTTATCTGATCCAGCCTTTCAGGGCAGATCCCAATTCCCTCTTACTGTAGGCCAGAAAGTACCTTTGCCACAAGCACAGCCAAGCATTCTCTGCATTCTGGATACTCATGGTGCAACCCCACCAGGCTTGTGCCCCAGGTTCTCTGCTGCTCCAGATGGAAAAGTGCCTGGGCATCTTGTCTGCAAGCACAGCCTTTAGGAACAGATCCTGATTCCCTCTTACTGTGGGCAGGAAAGGAACCTTTTCCACAAGCATCGCCAAGTACTCTCTGTGCTCTGGATACTCACAGAGCAACCTCACCAGTCTCTCTCAACAAAGAATTCTTAACTGAGAAATGTTGAATGGCTGAGAAACACCTAAAGAAATGCTCAACAGCCCTAGTCATCAGGGGAATGAAAATCAAAACAACCAAGAGATTCCACCTCACACCAGTCAGAATGACAGTAAGTGACACCAGATGGTGGTGAGGATATAGAGAAAGAGGAACACTCCTCCACTGTTGGAGGGGCTGTAAGTTGGTACAACCACTCTGGAAACCAATCTGGTGGTTTCTCAGACACAATACTACCTGAAGACCTGCAATACCACTCGTGGGCATATACCCAAAAGATGCTCCAAGATATAACAAAGACACATGCTCTACCATGTTCATAGCAGCCTTATTTATAATAGCCAGAAGCTGAAAAGAACCCAGATATCCTTCAACAGTGAAATTGGTACAGAAAATGTGGTACATTTACACAATGAAATACTAATCAGCTATTAAAAACAATGACTACATGAAATTTTTATACAAATGAAAGAATCTAGAAAATATCATCCTGAGTAAAGTAACCCAATGCCCCCCCCCAAAAATCAATGGTATGCACTCACTGGTAAGTGAATATTAGCCCAAAAGCTCAGATTACCCAAGATACAATTCACAGACCACATGAAACTCATGAAGAAGGACGACCAAAGTGTGTATGTTTCTGTCCTTCTTAGAATAGGGAACAAAAATATTCCCAGGAGGAAACACAGAGGCAAAGTTTGGAGCAAAAACTGAAGGAAAGGCCATACAGAGACTGCCCCACCTGGAGATCCAGCCCATATAGATCCACCAAACCTAAGCAATATTGCTGATTCTAAGAAGTGCATGCTGACAGGAGTCTGATATAGCTGTACCCTGAGAGGCGCTGCCAGATCATAACAAATACAGAGGCAGATGCTCACAGCCAACCATTGAAGTGAGAATAGGGTCCTTAATGGAGGAGTTGGAGAAATATTTAAAGGAGTTGAAGGGGTTTGCAACCCCATAAGAACAACAATACCAACAAACCAGAGCTCCCAGGAACTTAACCACTATCCAAAGAGTACAAATGGATGGACCCATAGCTCCAGCTGCACAGGCAGCAGGAACTAAGCCTCTATCTAAAGAGTACACATGGATGGACCCATGGCTCCATCTGCACATGTAGCAGAGACTGGCCTTGTTGGGCATCAATGGGAAGAAAAGACCTTAGTCCTGCCAAGGCTCCATGCCTCAGTGTAGGGTAATGTTAGGGTTGGGCGGCAGGAGAGAGTAGGTGGGTGGATGAACATCCTCATAGAAACAGGGGAGTATGGATGAGATAAGGATATGGGAAGGAAAGTAAGAAAAGGGATAACATTTGAAATGTAATAAAATATATCCAATAAAAAAAGAAAAACATTCTTTTGTTTCGAGTGTGTTGTGAATATAGATGCATTTCAAAGTCAATATAGCAATACCTGGGTTAAAAACATAAAATATATGGGCAAGGTGGTGGACACCTGTAATCCCAGTATTTGGAAAGCTGTAGTAAGAAGATTAGGAGCTCACAATTAGCCTTACCTATATAGCAAATTCAAGGTCAGCCTGGCCAATGTGAGACCCACTCTCAAATGTTTTTACTGCGAAGTGATCGGAAAAAATTAACAGAATTACAAAACCTTCCTCATAAACACTGCCCAACTTTATAACATAAGCTTGTGATGTCTTTTGTATCTACTTCACTCAAACTTTAATTCTGATTTAAAATAAAAAAGAAAACTGAGGTCTCACTCAACCTCCGAGTGTGGCCTTGATAAAAGTGGCTGCTTCAGTTCTGACTTTCCTGTGGTTCTTGATGCCAACAGAGCTTCGGCCATTTTATATAAATTGAAGAGAGGAGACGTTGTAAGGAGGGAGATACTCTAAAGAAATATGATATTAGCCATATTACTGAAGCATTTGGAGATGCCAAGCTCCACTGTTTCTCAAAGCCAGAATGATACACACAGAGACTTAAATTCTCATGAGTAAACAGGTGGGGATAATGCACAGAAAACAAATGCAGAAAAGACTTGACTGCTGCTCGTATCCTCAGTGTCCTTGAGGCTAAAGATGAAAACTTCCAGAAAACCCACAGAAGACAGAAACTGCAAAGTAGGCTAATCACACAGGAGAGAACAATGCAAAAGAAAACTCCCAACAACCTTAAAGGCACACTATGAGGTAAGTCCTTGCCCAGAGCATTGTCTTTTATACCACATTTTTCAGCCTAGAAAAATGATGCTGCCCACCACCACACTGCTAAAACATGCCATAGATCCCAGCTACCTGAATACTCTTATCTCTCAAAGTCAGAATGCTGAACTCTGAACTCCTGGTACTCCCTCCCTCTCTGTGGGTAAACCTGTCACACAATTGAGGCAAACAGGTTTCAAAGTATTTGGTCTTGGTCATTTGTCTTAGTGGACATTTGCTTAATGATACAAAAAAAAAAAAAAAAAAAAAAAAAACTTCCAAGAGGTTCAACAGCAAAGCATTCCCTACTTTTCTGAGGCTGTGTGAAAGAAAAATATTTCCCCTACCTATTAAGGTTATATTAACAAAGAAAAGAGATCCAAAATCATTAGTCATCAAACATTATATCACTTGGCTTTTAGTAACTTGAATGTTTCATTTATGTACCTAAAAGTGCTAGCTGTAGAGCCTCATCCTTTATGTCAATTTTTTGTCTCTATAATTTAATAACTATGTGAATTTTGGCATTTCTCATCAGTTTGTAAATACCCAGTTTTTCCATCTATAAAATAGGATGGTAATTATCACTCACACTGTGAGCTTGTTGCAGCAAACATGAGTTTTCTAAGACTTTTGCATTACTTTCAAGCTAACTTGTTAACAGTTTCACAGCGGCAGGTAGAAGACACAAGACCCCTGAATCTAACAGGAAATTTTTATTATTTACAGAATAGAAAGCAACATGTGTTGCATATCTGATGAAACTTGTTTCCTTAATTGCAATGGGGATAGTGCCCAACTGGGTAACAGTGAGTGCTGTCTATACAACAGGTTTTATACTATAGTCAAATTTGTACTAACCTCATGCTTAGAAAATCCAAATCTTTTAAAGCACCTGTAAACAAACTTTGCCAAGCTGTGTTGCAAAGGAAAACAATCTCTTGTTTATCCTGGCCAGCTAACAAATCTGTTCAATTCCAGAGGGTGCTGCAACTTCTCTTTCAAGGCTTATTTTCAAGACAATTACTTCTGAAAAGTCTGAAACAAATCCATCTTGTGCCTATGCCTATAAGACATGCAGAAATACACAAGAACTGTGGGGAATTGTTTTCTTGTTGTTGTAAAGATAAACATACAATGGAGCGAGTCAAGTATTTAGCACAGGTTTTGGTAAGCTGTAAGCATTTAATAAATGTTAGCTATGATTATTATCCTAGATATAACTGACTCTTTCATGTCTTGGGATTCCTACTGGCAGGAGGTAGCCAATGAATCTTTCAGAGCTGAAGAACCTTTTTTGTATTGATGAAACTTCAACAATCTTTCCAGTGAGCAGAGCTGAAGTCACAAGGAAGCTGCTCAAAGCCCCAGGTTCCCTCACCTGTCCATCTCCACACATGCTGGAAGTCCCCCTTTTAGCCATCTCTTCCTATTTGTATTCTGGTTTAATGTATAGAATCGGGGCTCTGTATGCCAAGAGTATGGTGTTCTGTGCTTTAAAAACCATGTCCCACGCAGAGATTCCTGCAGAATTGTGGCTTGTGGTGTTTTATTCTTTATTCTCCACTAGGAGTATACACTGAGTTCTCTATGATGCTACTGTCTTTCTCTTTCTTCTAGCAGCAGCAAAAATTGGTCTTGTTATTAACAAACCCATTTCCTCTTCCTCCTGCTTCTCTTATTCCTCTTCCTTCTCCTCCCCTTCATGTAGCTAAGCTACATTTCCCTGCTTTCATTACAGACAGGTACTGGTCCATAGATTGTGTAGATATGGTGTGTGAATTTTATTTTTCTTTCTTTGAATCCCAGCACAAATGCAAATAGATGTAGAAAACGCAGCAGTAGAATCAGGTGGATAAGGTAGATATGTGCTTCCTCACTGATTCTGATTCTGTGGAGCAGATTCTGGCCATTAAACCATCCCTGTAACACTTTATGATGACAACTGAAATGTATGAACTTGTTTATATTAAAGATAGTACTGCCAAGACTGTCATGTAAAATATTATTGTATTACATATAATATGAAATTATAATATAATTCCCCTAAACCTATGTTCCTATAAACCCCAGCTAGGTCCCAAGTAATTGGGCTTCCCTGGATACTCTTAATAGAGGAATACAACACTTACCCTTCAAAAATATGTTCTTCCTTTCCTATAATAAGAATTTCTATGATCTAAGAAACCACATTCCTCAGAATTCCAACTCTTTGAACCACGTCTTGTCATTAGCAGTATGTTTCCTTCTCCCTTCCTACATCAGATAACACTTGTTACTGTTCCTACTCTTACAACACTTCTCTCCTAGAATGCCCATATTAGAAAAAAAAAGGAGTTTAACTGAAATATGATCATTTAGTTTTCAATTACCAAACTTCTCAGCAACCCTCTTACCCCTCAATGGAATAGCCTGCATTCTAATTGTTGATTTATATAATGAAGTTAGTAAGATGTCCTAGTCAATGTTCTGTTGCAGCGAAAAGACGGCACGGCCATAGCAACTCCTATAAAAGAAAGCATTTAATTGGGACTGACTTACAGTTTCAGAGGTCTAGTCCATTATTATCATGCCAGGAAGCACGGCAGTGTGCAGGCAGGCATGGTGCTGGAAAAGGAGCTGAGAGTTTCACATCCCAATCCACAGGCAGAAGGAAAAGAGACATTGGGCCCAGCTAGAGGTTTGTGGGGTTTGTTTGGTTGGTTGGTTTCTGTTGGTTTGTTTGTTTGCCTCAAATCCCACCCCTAGTGACGAATTTACTCCAAGAAGGCCACACTTAATACCTTAATCCTTCCCCAATAGAGCCACTCCCTGATTATTAAGCATCCAAATTTATGGGCCTATGAGGCCTATTCTTATTCAAAGTATCCTGTAATATAAATATTGCTGTAAACTGATGTGATTCAACCACAACTTATAAGCACTCATCTCCTCAGCTAGGGCCTGGGGTCTCATGAGGCCCTCTCCCATATATGCTGGAATTTTGATTGACCTGATCTTTTGCAGGTAGTGCACATGCAAAGTTCACGTGCACAATGGCAATGCAATGTCCAAATGTCACAGACACTTATTACCGCTGGTTCTTGTAATCTTTCCGTTCCCTTTTCTGTGATGATCCAAGAGTTTTGGTGTGAGTCAAAAATAGAAAGTGCTCAGTGGATTCCATGGGTTCAAAAACAAGAGCACATGAAATGAGGGGGAAAACATGTTATGGGGAATAGGAGAGAATGGTGAATGGACTTGAACACAACACATTGTATGTATGAAATTATTGATTTTTAAAAAACCTTCTTCTCTTTATAAAGTGTCTTGCCTAAAGTATTTTGTTCAAGTGATGAAAACAGACTAGTAGGCTATCAGTATAATCACTATTTGCAATTAAATTCTAAGCCTACCACATATGCAAATTCATGAAAGAGTTAAAATGTGACTCAGTAGCAAGCATCTTAACATCACTGAACCTCAATAAAAGTGGGTTTGCATCTTCACTCTGCCAGTTGTCTAATCATCTAACTCTTTTATTCCACAGTTTTACACCTTAAAGTAGAGACAAAGTATTATTCATTTCACAGGTACATATAATAACTTAAATAATGTACTTAAAACAGTAGCATGCCCTCTCAGCATTTCTCATTAAATAATCTAAAAATGTATGGCAGAGATATTTATTTCCCTTTGGTTACACATGTTAGATACATCCTTAGGAATCCCTTGGAAATTAGAAATATTGTGTACCTATTCTGTTCAGTGACTCAGGAATGTATTACGTGTGTTACTTATGAACAAATGCATCTAAAATGCAGTGTGTATCCTCTCAACTTTCTTAGCCTAGAGTATTGATCCCAGAGGCTTCATGTTAAAATGGCAAAGGTACAGGTCAAATGGTCTAGACTACTAAATTGTAACATGGAAGAATTGAGAAGGCTTTATCCTCTCTTGGATTTTATGTGAATTAGAAATAGGTCATTGTTGAGGTAAGCTAATGAAGTTGTTAACCTACCAAGAGTTCAGGGTTTTTTTTTTTTTTTTTTTTTAGTAGCATATCTTAGCTTACTGTAAATAATACTTTATTATAATATAGTCACAATGAATACACAACTGGTAACATTCAATTATATAATCTTGGTATTATTGGCAAAACTATGCAGAACAAACTATTATTTTGTGCCTTTTACTATATACCAAGTGCATTAACCCTAATGAATATGGTCAGAACCATCAAGGTGTGCATCTACACACCTTTGAGACCCAGTTTCTCATAGTGTATGCATTTCACTGGCTAAAATATAACTTGGCTTTTAAATATAGGTATTTTATATGTGATATATTTTCTAAATATGCAACTGTTTTATCTCACATTCACTTACAAAATTCAGAATTTTGTTCCAGTGCCAAAGAAAAATAAGACTGTTGGGCTTCGTACAAGAAGGTAAATCTTTTGCAATTGTGGCACTTTGCCTACAGAATTTCCAGGAATAACATTGACAACAGTGTCTTCCTAGCCAACTTTAGACTTTGATCTCAGTGTGAGATGCAACTGCAAGCAATTACTGTAAGCATTAAAGTATAATGGTAAAATTAGATTCGCATATAGAATTATTAGAACCTAGCAGACACTTGATGAATGTTAACTATGTCCTCTGCAGTCATATGTAATGGAGAGCAGGATGTCACAAGCCACAATCCAATGGTAATTCTTCCTGTTGAAGCTAGTAAATTCAAGATGAAGTGGAAAAACAATCTTTACATCATCCCCTCTAAAATCAAGATTTCCATGGGGTTTTTATACAAAAAATAAAAATAAAAATACTTCAGCTAATCTTCTCCATCTGATGGCCAAAAATTAGTGAGAACATCTTCCATCTCCCTATGTGTCCAGCGGCCCTTCCCAACACGAAGAAAGTTCATTTGGTTAAACTCTATGACATGCACTTAAACAATATTTTCTTAATCAATGGCTATGAGTTGTTCCAGACACAAGAATCTAATGAGTACATTCTGTTGCCTTTGTCCTCCATAAGCTTAGGTAGAATTTTAGAAGAGAACTTTCTATACCTATTTTGTAGTTAAGGAGTATCTAGATATGGATCATTCTGGACAGGACTTCTATGAGAAAAGAAGCACACCCCTATTCCTGGCTCACAACCAGCCACTGTGAGAGTGAGGCAGGACTGTATGCTCAGTAGTAGTCTGAGAGAAGGATAAAAAGATTGTCCTCTTCCCAAATGAGGAAGCTTCAAATCCCACTTGGGAGGGAGAATAATGCAATCACAGGAGGCAGAGGGAGGAACCTGGATGGAAGAGGGGAGGGAGGGAAGGGGAATGTGATAAGGTATGGTACAGGAGACAGGAGAGAAGTCCTGAGGGCCAGCAGAATGAATAAAAATATGCAATCTCAGGGAGTGGAAGGTGGGGGACCCTCGAGAAAGTACCAGAGACCTGGGAGGTAAGCAACTCTCAGAACACAAAGGGAGGGGCCTCAGATGGAAGTCCCATTCTCAGGGAAAGGGATCTCATAGAGTCCACCTCCAGTACAGGAACAAAAACGGAGAAGAGACCAAGGGAAAGGAGGTCCAGTGATCAACCCAACTTGGGAACAAGAGGAGGCTCCAAGGCCTGGCACTATTATTAATGCTGTATGGTGTGTAGGTTGATGTCAAGGCAATACATTATTGGACAGTAGAGAGTGGGTGGGAACGAGTTTTGGAAAAGCAGGAGAGGAAGTTGAAGAGGAGGCAATATGGAGGCAGAAATGGATATTTCTCTCAGCATATCTCAATATGGATAAGGTTGTTACAATTATTTCTAAGGATTTCTACAGGTCAATTTATCTTATCTAGGAGGGCAGATTATATCTTTGCCAATGGGTTGTAAGTTTATTATGTTGTTGATTGAGAAGTTAATATATAAACCTGTTTGATACGTTATTGATTGTTGAGTTGTGACTTTACTGGGATGTAGAGGACAGTGTGTTAAAGCAATGGCTGAGATGCAGCTGGAAGTAGCCATTCCAGCTCTGTTGCCCATGTGAGGTGAGGGCACGTGGGACCCATAAAATAGATTGTGTGTGTGTGTGTGTGTGTGTGTGTGTGTGTGTGTGTGTGTGTGTGTGTACGGGGCTTGGCAACATGCCAAGGGGAAGTGAGTGAAAACGACATGCTGGGGAGATCATGGACCACTTGGGACAGAAGCAGCCAGGACAGGACAGATGGAGTGAACGAGTGGAGGGAGCGGCTTGTGGGTAATATGATAGCATCTGGGTGTCCAACTCCACACTGGATCAGCTTCTACTGAGTGAGATCGTGATGCTGAGTGAGATTGTGATGCTGATAACAACAGAACTTTTTTTTTTTTTTTTACTGATACAATGGTGTGCTTACAGACAGCAGCCTGGCATGGCCTCTGAGAAACCCAAGAAGCTACTGACTGAGACAGATGCAGACAGTTACACCAAATCATTGGACTGAAGTTAGGGGCCTCTTGTACTTGAATTAGGGAAAGGCTGGAAGAAGCTGAGGAGGAGGGTGACCCCATAGGAAGACCATCAGTATCAACTAACCTGGAGTCCAGAGAGCTCTCAGACACAGAGCTACCCACCAGGCAGCATACACTACCTGGTCCTACTCACCCACACATGTATAGCAGAGAACTGCCTGATCTAGCCTCAATGGGAGAAAAAGCACCAAACCCTTGAGAGACTGAGGCCCCAGGGAGTAAAGAGGTATGTCTGGTGTGGCAACAACCTCTTGGAGACAGGGGGCAGAGGAATAGGATGAGGAACATTGGGAAGCCAGACCAGTAGTGGGCTAATGACTGGACTGTAAAAAACATAATAAAAGTAATTACAAAATAAAAGTAATAAAAAAATAAGTAAAGGAAAAGTAATTTAAAAATTAAAAGTAATAAAAACAAGGTTTTTTGGAAGTAATTTATAATAAGAACATTCAATAAATTTTAACTATTTGTACCCAGGGAATTATTGTAGATATTTGGTCAGGTGTAGTTTTTTTTAAGCTGCCTATAGTGTGGTAATTTACATACTTAAATCACTCTATCACTTACCAAAGAAAGTATGTCCTCATATAATGATATAGTTATTTTCCAGGATAGAATAAAATGTAAAAAATCTAATATATTCAATATGCAAAAACAAAAACTCACTGGTGCCTTCTTTTATTATGAAGAAAATTGCTGTGAAGGTGGATATCATGTATTTCTAGTATATACTCATAAAGATATGTCAGTATGGAGATGTATGTAAAAAATCTAGTGAGCTAACCTATAAATACCTAGTATAAAGTGAACTAAAGCTTCCTGATTTTTATATAGTGCATGTACCTCAGTTTTAGACTGTCATGATACAAAATCAAAAAGTGCTCTTAAGAGTGTAAGCCACCTCTCTTGGCCAGTATAGACTAATTTTTAAAAGACAGTATGTATAAAGTGCAGGGATTACCAAATCACCCCTTTGAAGCCTCTACCCACAATTCAACTATACCCATGAAGCCACCAATTCAAGATGCTCCCTGCAAAGTCTTTTTCTGAGTTAGAGAAGTAAGTCTTTTATATGTATCTTGAAGCTACAAAGTTATTATTCTCCAGAAATTGGGTTTTACCATTACCATGCTTGTTTTCTATCTTCACCACAATTGTATATATTCATAAGCAACGTGTTATGCTATGAATCCTTCAAAATGTTACATAGGTATCATAGTAGCTCTTGAAACACCAATTGTAATAATATTGCTCCCCAGGGGATAGAAATTTATTTATTGGTGGATATTCTTAATCTCCTGATATATGAAATATACGTACACATCAAATATATAAACAGATACAGAATATATAAGAAGTTTCATGGAATCATTAAGGGAAAATGTCTTGAAAGGCTCTTTGGGGAGGCAAGAATAAATAAGACTTTGAGAAATATATTTTACAAATAGTTTCCTTAGCTTTCAGCCTGTGACATGTATCCTTGCTAATATGGATAATCCTAGGCCACTTCTTCTTTATTATAAGATCATTCCAACCTGTGAATGGGCCACAATTTAGGTTTCCACTCTGCTATGGCGAGCTCTTCTGTTTAATTTCTTAATTATGAACATCCTTGAACATATCTCCCTGTAATCATATAAGTGTTATTATTCAGGACTACATTACTGAGTTTGAAAATCTACATAATTAGCCTTATTAAAAGTTTTTCAGTCTGTGCATGGAACTTATCCAGATCTAAAGAAAGATGTATAAACCTCACTCTTAACTCTTAAACAGAATTTTGAAGAACTTTCTGTCCGAGAGTCAGAGATTATGGGGATTGTTTTCTCCCTAAATTTCTACTGGCATAGGTCAGAACAAAAGAAAAGAAATAGCTGCTTTTGTCAACAATACTCAAGCTGGGCTTGTGGTTTAGCTTGTAGAATGCTTGTCTAACATTTACAAAGCCCTGGGTTCAGTCCTCAACACTGAGTAAACCAGTCATGGTGATACAGACCTGTAATTTCAACATTCAGGAGGAAAAACACAAGGACCCAAAGTTCAAGGTTATCCTTCCCTAACAGCAGACTTTGAAGCCAATCTGGGATAAATATGTGAATAAGGTCCTGTCTGAAGAAAATGAATATTCGCACCAAGTCACCTCCTTTTGTGAACTCTGTGTGTGTGTGTTCCTAGTGATTGATGTGCAAATAAATAAACTAATTTTTGTATATATGTGTTCTGTAAATCAACATTTGGTTTACTCAATTTGCAAAATTATAAACCCAAAGATCTAATTTTTTTTTAAGTTTTTAGAAGCTAAGGTCTTTGTTCTGTTTATTACGCTAGCAATATTTAGAACTGCCCTATAAAAGACTCTGGGATAGTGTGGTTTCTATTTAATAGTTAACTAAGTGCATTAAAGAATGTAACTACATTTGTAAACTCGATAGATTCAACTCTTTCTACTTTAAATAATAGTCTGATTTTGCAAATAAGCCTTTAAAATACTTAAGTATGTTTGCAAATAAACTTATAAACATGATAGCCCTTAAGTACCTTAAATATTCT
Organism: Micromys minutus; assembly: GCF_963924665.1. Classification (NCBI taxonomy): domain Eukaryota; kingdom Metazoa; phylum Chordata; class Mammalia; order Rodentia; family Muridae; genus Micromys; species Micromys minutus. Next base: position 24,732,251 of record NC_137970.1, on the reverse strand, counting down.
AATTCAGTTTACAAACCTAGTAAGATTTCAATTTAATACCATAAGTCTACATTAATTACTCAAGCACACACTTTACCATTAGAATTAAAGTGCTGAGACAACACTTTAAAGAGAGGATATTCTAATACTTAATATTCTACATATGTTTCAGTGTTTTAAAACTAAAACAATAATAGCTCTACTCTGATCATATAAAGTAATTCTATCCTTAATCCTCAATTTTCCTGCTAAAATTTCCTGATACAATATCTGCACAATTTAAATAGTTTCCCTGCATTTTGTAAGCTAACCAAGACATGACTGAATTATTTATTGAAGGAATTGACCTAACCCGACTTATTCTTTGTAACGGCTACTTTCAAACATTGAAATACACTAGAAGATAACATTGTTTTGATAGGAGTCACATTTTAAATCTAGATTATACTGCATCACCCACACCCAAGTGGTTAGCTCATTGATATGATTTTGCATTTCTTTGGCTTGTCATATACATATATGTGTTTCTTCCTCTAAACCAACAAACCTACAAACTGTATTCTTTTTATACAATTATCTTGCAGAAACATACAAATTTAAAAAATTAAAAACAAACATGAATTTATTCTAGGTCTCTTCTAATTTTTTTCTGACCATTTGACCACAGTCCCCAAGATTGATCTGCAGTACAGTGGCCTCTCCATGCCTAGGGTGTAGAAATATGGCTTAGTGGGTAGAGTGCCTGTCACACTGAGTGAGGACTGCCATTCAAAGTCACTGCGGAGAAGCAAGTGGCTAATTCTTCAAAGGATTCCAAAAGCTTGCAATTTTCCCTGAGATCACCACAATTACTTGCTTTGAAAGTCAATTTTGCAAAATGATTTCTCTCTCTCTCTCTCTCTCTCTCTCTCTCTCTCTCTCTCTCTCTCTCTCTCTCTCTCTCTCTCCCTCTCTTTCTCTCTCTGGTGAAGCAACAAAGAGAAGAGAGGCATCAGAGGGTGGGATGAACAATTTGCTAAAAAAAAAAGTGCTGAATACTCCGTTCTGTGGTATATGTATATTTCATGCCTCATTTCAACTTCATGTTTATAAAAGCTCTGTGTAGTTTTTCTTCTCTTTACACAAGAAAAACTGGAAGCTACTGAATGCATATGAAAATATCCTTGTGTGTCATTGATGCCTACAACAAAGGAAATCAGTACACAACATCCAAGAAATTGAGTGAATTATCAATGTTTCAGTGTTTCCCGTTTTGCCTTGAAAAAGAAGTTAGTGGGCTTTTCTTGTAAAGGATAATGTAGTAAATATGTTAAACTCAGAACCAAATATCTCTACTGCATCTATTCAACTCTTCTAGAGGAAAAGATATATCCCCTTCCCCCAAAAAGATCCAGCACAGAAGCATTCTCATAAAGGTTTGCGTATAAAGATCTGATGGCTGAAGACACCACATAACTTTATTGCAAGGTAAATAAATAAATAAATAAATAAATAAATAAATAAATAAATAAATCAAACTAGAGTTAAATGTTTCTACCCTGCTGGCTACCTTTCAAAGGGCAGGAAGGCACTGTACAGGCTGATAAAAGAGAAAATGCATAAACAGCTTTGTTCACCTGTGAAACCTACAATCCGCAACACCAATCTGCCAGGCAAGATGTGCCTACTGCTGCAACAGTGGCATGACTGTTATGGAGTAAAAAGTCACTCTCTTGCTAGATTTTAGGCCCACTACACAAGAAGAAATTCAGACTTGATACTGTAAAGCTGCTCAGAAGACCATAGTTAAAGAGGTCGTAAACCCTCCTTGCCGCTGCTTAGCTATTATGTTACCAAGCTATCTTCTGAATATGTAAGTTTACCCCCATAGGTAAATACTGTTCTCAGCCTTCATCAGAGTAAGCTCTCCTTTCAATGAATAGTGGTGAATGCAGAGGCACAGGGCTGCTCGAGATGCTGAGAATAAGAGACATCTGAATGTTCATTCCTAAACAGGACACATATGCCAACTTCTCATAGACACTGGGAACACTACGGAAGAAGAGCTTTTACAAATATAAAATACAACATAGGAAAAGGGACTGTGAAATCCTGCCTTCTGGTCTGGAGAGATGGGTTAAATGTTAAGAGAACTGGGTGCTCATCAGAGGGCCTGAGTTTGATACTAAGCTCACACAAAGTAGCTCGTGATGATCTGTAACTCCAGTTTCAGGGGATGTGACACCATCTCTTGGCCTCTCTGCACAATGCATGCATATCGCACAGACATACATGTAGTCAAAACACATTACAAAATGTGGGAACTGAGTCTCAGGGGGAAATTCAGTATTTTTCTTCTTGTCACACAATTACCAACTATCCCTTCTGGAGTTTAAAACTAGACTCTAGGCTGTATGTGATGAGACATGCCTATAGCTCCAGCATTTGTGGTCTGGAGAAAGTGGAATAAGATCTTTCCATTGCAGCCTGGGGTACATAAGATTCCGAGTAAGAAAGAAATAAAACAAGTCAGCTTGAAATTTTGTAAATAAATCAGACTCCCATCATCTTGCCTCAAAACATCTCTGCCTCTCTTGTCTAGGAGTAGAGATGAAGGAGAAGAACAAGATGCAGGGAGAAGAGATCTAAGACTGAAGGAGTAAACAGCACACATCTTATTCTGACTTAATGTGTGCCAAGTTGGGACTAGGCATGTATGAAATAGTCAAAGAAAAAGATCAATACAGGTTATTTTTAAACTTTAGAGAAAATGTAGAGTATTTGTCTATAAATGGTACATCTATATCACACCCCCTTGACCAAGACTAGAAAACATCAAGAAGGAAAAGATAGCTTATAAAAAATAAATAGGGAAGAATACCAGAACAATACAATGTCTCTGAACATTACAGGACCATTGATCTTACAAACTCACAGCAGCCCTAGTTACCTAACCATGACCCAATCAAGATCAAGCCAATGAATATTCCAGCATGGAAGAGGGAGGAGCTCACAAGTCCCCACCCCTACCTGAGTAGCTGTTGACAGTTTGATGTCGGCTGGTGGAGGACTCAATTTTCCTTAATTGTATACCTCCTGGTAAGTCAGTCATGCTCCAGTGGATGGTTGTAAACCAAGGAGAATATTATTAGCATAAATTAGACTCTGAGGTTTAAAATAAAAAAGACAAGATGCTGGGAGATCAGCAAGTAGGCTGAATATATGCATGGAATTAGGGAAAGTAGTGGGGGTAAATATTATCAAGATATATTCAATGTATATATTGTTTGTATAAAATGTGTTGTATACATTTATGTATTGTATGTATTGTATTGTATTATGAAATTCTCAATTTATAAAATAAATATTATTGAAAGCATGTCATATTTTGTTGATAATAAAAATGTTCTAAATTCTGATGATAATGATAGTTTCACTGTTGATTAAAAATCACTAAATTATTTGGCTTGGAAGTTATTCCCTAATAAAACTGTTTAAAAAGCAACTGCATTTGGATTTAGAAAGCACAAATATAGTCATTGGCTACAGATAATTACCACCTACAGCAAATTTCCTCCTGTCTGTTTCTGGTTTCCTTCACAAATCTCAAAGTTATCAAAATAAATAAATAAATAAAAGCACCTGAAAACGTACTGAACTAGATAACTCTATTCAAAACAAATGTGACTTTGTGCGTCGTTATTCATTTTTGCTTTATCCTTGAACATACTGATTAGAGATGAAAAAGGACAGCCAAAGGTCATGCTGTGAGATACCAAACAGCTGAGAGAGTTCTTTATCAGCTCCCAGAACGAATGTTCCCTGCTTCTAATTTGATTTCTATTATCACCACACAAAATATCTATCATCCAATCTCATGGACGAGTTTTATTTTATAGTGATTAAATATGAATCACTGCCTGTTCTCACTTATGAATCTCAAGATCTGATAGCTGAATAATAATCACAACATAGAAGTGTGATGATTAATCCTGATTGTCAAATTGACTGGAATAGAATCACAATAAAAATATACCTTCGATCGTATTCAAGAGGGTGTTTGTGAAACCGAAACAGGAACCCCATTGCTATACACTGTTATTCAGTGTCCATTCCATACAGTGAGTTTCTGTTTACTAAATACAATGCATCACGCAAACCATGTTTTTCCACCTGTGCTCAACTTGTAACCCCATGGTATATACCTACCCCTTTGGCTTGCTAAACTCCTGAACACCTGTGATAGCTCCCATTCCACATAATGAATTCTTGCAGCCTTGGGTCACGTGTACCTCCCCAAACTCTTCTGTCCAGGTGCTAATAGCCAATTATCTCAACAGCTATTTTCTATCAACCCTAAGCCTTCCCTGCAAAAGGGGCTTAAAAGCCAGTGAAGGGCTGCCATCCGGAATTCCAATTTAGGGGGAGGCAGTCATCTGGTCAGTTTTTGTGTACTTCTAAATTATAGCCTGCTATAATCAGACCATCATGGAAATGCCCCCCATTGAAGTCTAACATGTTTCCCGGAAGGTGTAACCAACCTTGAACATGGGTGGCATCATCCTATGATACTGGGTCCTAGATCTAAGAAAAATAAGATATTAATCTGAGCCCTGGAATCCATCACACTCTACCTTCTGACTGCATACACAACGTGACAGTGGCTTCTTCTCCGTAGTAGACTGCACTCTCAAACTGGAAACAAAAATCCTTCTTTTTTGAGAGGCTTTTGTCATGCATTTTCCCCCACAACAAGGAAATAACTGCAGAAAACTAGCACCAAAGAGTAAAGCCACTGCTGTAATAAGCCTGGCATGTAGTTCTTGGGTTATATTTAGAATGACTGTGTAGCAACATTGTAGACGTTTGAAACTGTGGGTTAAGGAAACCCTGGCATGCTTCAAGTAGATCTCAATAAATCATTATGGTGGAAAGGACAAAATACAAAAAGGAACACAGACATTGGAGACAGGGCATGAGGTTTCAGAAGAGAAGAATCAGGCTGTCTGTCATTCATATCATATTCTGGCAGGGGATCAAATTCATTCTTTCCCATGTAAGGCCAAACGAAAAACTAATGGACTTATTTGTTTGGCAAAGGGAATTTCAAGACAGCATAGCATTTAGGCTGTGTCATGATTAGTGTTCACTGCTCTTATCCAAGTGTATGGTGAAAATGAGCATCAGGACATGGAAAATGTGCAGTTTGATGGACAAGAGAATAAAAAGAAGTTTAAAGTTACAGACAAGGCAGTTTGTAAGCAACCAGATATGTAAAGGAAATGAGAGTCGTTAAAGAGGCAGTTGGCACTTTGAATTAGGACAATGAGGAAAGCGCCTGAGGGTAATATTCCAACAGTCAAAGTCTCCAATTTTTGGAATTACAAATTTGTTTAAAAGAATTGATTATAAACAGGTAATGGTGCATAAGAGGTTCCTTACTAGGAACGTTTCTTGCAGATTTATCTACCAAAGAACACAGAGGCTGATGTGGGGTCTAAAAGAATCAAGCTACACCTTCAGCTGGCAGCAAAACTTGACATCACTGCTCATGCAATGCTGGTTTTGCAAGCATGAAAGATACACGAAGGAGACCATGAAGGGTTTTTAAAAAAAATATTAGATACTCTTTGTATTTATATTTGAAATGTTATCCCCTTTGCCCACCTTGCTCCCATCCCTCCTCCCCCTCTACTTGTCTTCACAAAGGTGCACTGGCTCCCAGTCACCCCCTCCACCTCAGTGCCTAGGCATTCCCCTACACTGGGAAAAGGTGCCCTCCTTGAACAAAAGGCCTCTCCTCACATTGATGCCAGACACTGCTATTCTCCACTGCATGTGCAACTGGAGCCATGGGTCTCTCAGTGTGTGCTCAATCGTTGGTGTTTTAGTTTATGGGAGCAATGCAGGATTTGGTTGACCGACAATGTTGTTCTTCCCATGAAGCCACAACCCCTTTCAGTTCCATCATCCCCCCAGCACCCTTACTGGGGTCCCCATGCTCAGTCTGATGGTTAGGTGTCCTCACAGGGGGCACCAATGTTGTTAAAAGTCATGGGGCACCAATGTTGTTAGAAGATGACGTCCGGGTTTTGGCATCAATGTTATGAAAAGAATGAAGAGAGTGGGGGGATATGACCCATAGAGGTGTGGTGAGGCCTGGGGACAAGAGAGATGCCTCTGGGTGGCCCATGTTGGGAATCCCTTCCCCCTAAGGGACCAGCCATATGACCGTATAGTACAGAATAGATTTTATTCAAGTCATGGGAGAATTAAGAGGGTAGTAGAGGCAGAGAGAAAGAGAGAGAGAGAGAGAGAGAGAGAGAGAGAGAGAGAGAGAGAGAGAGAGAGAGAGAGAGAGAGAGAGGAATAGAGGAGTAGAGGCCAGCCATGAGCACATGGAGAGAGATGGGGGAAGGGAAGAGGAGGGATAGGAGTGGGACAGCAAGAGAGGCAAGAGGGCCAAGAGGCAAGAGAAGCAAGAGGCAATAGAGATGATTTCTAAAGAACCACTGTGCTGTGGGTGATCACTAGGTAGCTCTGCCTTCTTAATACACAAACCAAATATAATTCTTTCCAAGAAATACTCCAATTTCATAACATATGGTCAACCTTAGCTATCACTGCTTATCTCAAAGCATCTGAATATGAGTGTGTTAACAGCACAGAAAATCCTTATGCTACTACTCGCCAGATGACCAACTGTTACAGTTTAAATAGGTTCTCTCCAAATTTCATGTGTTACCAGTGTGATGTCATTTTGACAGGGGACTGTTAAGAGGTGATTATTTTGAGGGAATCTGAGTTGAAAGGGATTTAGATCTTATAAAGCAGGTCTTGTAGTAGTGTACTTGCTTGCCTTGAGCATGGCAGATGCAATAACTCTCCTATTTGGACAATTCAGCAACAACACATCATGTTGTTCTCTTCCTTACCAGGCTACCAACAATCTGGCAGGCCATATCTTGGACTTCTCATCCTATAAAGTTGTGAGAAAGTAAATGTCTCATATGTATAAATTACCTACATTTGGCTATTTTGTTATAGCAGCACAAAGGGACAACAATAATCGATTATGTGGCAAATGCTTTTCCCCCCTTTTTAAATCATTAGCCCATACTGGAAAGGTTAATGGAATCTGCTCTGAAATTGTAAGGAATAGTATTTGTAGATAATTGCCAGCATCTTTTGCCATTGACTTCCACCCCAGATGCATTACATTTTTGTCCTTGGAGAAACTAGATCATCAGACAGTTGTACGCTTTATCCATTTTATTTTGGCTCTTCCTTGTCTTGAATTTACCAAGCTGACCTTTGAAATTAGGTCATCAAGCAATGTCAAGAGAGCTGGTAAAATGTAGACTAAATTGCTTTCTGGATTTTTTATTTCTTTTTTTATTTTTTTAATTTTTCTAACACATAGTATATTATCGTTTTAACCTAAGCAATAGAGGGAAAAACCTTTCATGAACAAGAAAAAGAATTTGTCACATAAACTCTTTTGAAACTGAAGTCTCGTTACTTTGTTTCAAGTGAAGCTAAAAACTCAAACTGTTCTTTTAATTTTCATTTCACTTTTAAGTTCTCTCTCTCCCTCTCTCCTCCACTCCCTCTCCCCCTCCACCCTTCTCTAGTCTCCATCTCCCCTCCCCCTCCTCTCTCTCTCTCTCTGAGTATGTGTGTGTGTGTGTGAGTGTGTGTGTGTCTGTCTGTCTGTCTGTCTGTTTGTCTGTGTATCTGTGTGTCTGTGTGTATGTGTCTGTGTGATGCAACTCATGTACATGCCATGTCCCACATGCCAGGGCACATACGGTAGTCAGATGACACTGTTCTAAAGGAAGTCAATTCTGTCCTTGTACCACTAGACCAGGCTTAGGAACCTTTATTTGCTGAGCCATATCACACCCCTAAACCCCTGTCTTCTAGTGTTCTAAATACTGTACCAGGCATGTGTATAAAACCTGCCTCTAGCCTTGCATTATTTTACTACTTCAAGTTCCTTGTGTGCTGCTTCTACCATTTTTAGTGATGAAAAGTGAAGCATTGTATAAAACATAGAAAACACAAATAGAAAGAAGAAGCATCTGCTGTCAATGTTTCCATCTCTCAGATTTACATTCAGTTTACTTTTTAAAGTAATTTGTTTCTTTCTTTGTCTGATGTATATGGATACATAGTCATTTTACACTCTACACTGAGGTCATAGCATGAACATCAAAATAGTCGGTATTGGCCAAAGAAATAGCAAAGCCAAACAATGAAAAACTAAGTTCAGTCAAAGTTCTCCTTTGCAATAATCACTGATAGACAAGTACAGCCATGGGGAAAAAAGAGTCACAATAAAGACGATATTCTGTAATCTTGCTGCCCATCTAAAGGATGTGTGATTTGCAAAATGTGGCTTTATTGATGGGCTGACTCATAGTAAATGATTGTTTTTAGTTGATTGATACAAAATGGCATACTTTCTTAAGGACAGTAGAACCCTCAGTAAATGGACACAAGCCAGATGTGTTTTGATGATGGAGAAGATCCCCACTGAGTCTGACAGTTTTCCAGGAAAGGAAGGAAGGGGAGCGCCCTAAGACAAATGTGTGCTGTCTCCCAGCTCTAGCTAGTGCCAGGCTTGGTAAAAATGGTTCTCCACAGGATGCAAAAGTCGGAGTTGACTTTATTGGTTGGGATATTGGGCACCTGGTGGGTTTTGACTGAACTGTTTACTCAGAGAATTCACTTAAAAGTAACCCACAGAGAACCCGCAGTTGCCTGGGGTCTCTGTGTTATGCCAGATGACAATGCATAAGCCGAGTTAGCAAACAAAAGTGATGACTGTTCTTCAAATAAAACAGAATCTTAACAAAGAGCAGTGAACAAAATGAAACAACATAAGTATTGACTTGTCTCACCTTCCTTCTCCAAAGTCCATTGCCCCTAAATCATACTGTAATGTGGACCTTCAAGATACAAATGCACAGCCATTCTATTATTCCCTTAACCTTCCCTTAACCTTTCCATCTTTCTTACTCCATCCTCTGAACCCTAGAAATCATTGTAGTATATTGTTCATAGGTTTGAAGTTTTGGCTAAGTGGAGTAAGACATTTTATATGCTTGGTATTGTACCTGGCATCACATATATGCTCAACAAATATTATTATAGTACCATCATGAATCTGCTTCTATTCCTTTCAGAATGACTTCTCACTAGTATGAACTAATCAATAATTTATCAATGCTTCAAAAGTAATCTCAAGCCTTGTCAAGAGTTAGCTCATTGTGAACCACTGCCACCCAGATGTTGAATCTTGTCTGTTATTTCTCTCTTTAGAGTATAGTTACACCCAGGTAGAACCGCTAACTTATTGAATGAGAAGTATTTATGAGCATCAGAAGACACATTTATTCTACCTTCTCTGCATCCTCCACCCCATACAGCACTTCCATTTGCAAATTCCCAACTATTTCCAACTGCATGGCCTCCCTGGCCATCTCTACTCACTTTGCATAAAAGACCCACATGGTGTTCCATTGTGATCCCATAAGTTCCCGAGTTCATCTCTGCTCTGATACTTCCTCATCTCATTTCTCAGCTATTCATTTGTGATCCTCTAACCAGGAGTTTCCAAAACTTTAGTAGACAGGCAGATTATCATGGCAACTGGTTGGACATCCTGATTTAGTATATATGGGTAGGGCCAATATTCCAATAAACCCTCAGATAATGTGGTGTTTTCATTTCATGGAGTACAATTTAAGTACTAAGGTCATACACAGTGATCTCTACCATCAGGAATCATATCTAAGCTTATATTCCGCCATTGCCTCTTGGGTTAAATCTTCCCCATCGGTACTATTTCAATTAATTTGTGATTGAACATACCATGGCCTTCTGTCCCAATTGGTTCACTTTGGTAAGAAGTTAGGAGCAAGGGTCTAGGAGTCATTCACCTTGGCTTCCAATACCTAACCCGTGAGTGTTATTAAACTTTTACTCCTACTGCACAGCTCACTTCACTTCTCATTTTCCTGTTCCAGTGTGTGCTTCCTCTTCGCCAGTTCTACCAATGAGAAGATGAGAGAGTCATGGGGATGCGAAACAGACAAGACAAAGAGGAAGACACAGAGAAGAAGGAAAAGGGAAGACAGTGACAGTGAAAGAGAATGCTAGAAGGGGAGTGACTCCCTTCATATAGTTCCAGCTCATGTACTATCTTTATCTACTTGGACTCAGTCTCTCCTGCTTTTCCTATATACTAATCTCAAGTCTCATTACCCCATCTCAACACATCTACCCTGCCGCTCTTCTAATTTAAGTGTTGTCCTGTGTAAAACCTCTCATAAGTCTAGTCTACAACAGAAAAGGAGGAATACAAGATATTAATTAAAGAAGTCTCAATTTTAACCCAGAATTGCTCCTGTCTAAAGGAAATACAGGGAAAAAGAGTGGAGCAGAGACTGAAGGAAAGGCCATCTAGAGACTGCCCCACCTAGGGATCCGCCTCTCGTGCAGACACCAAACCCAGACACTGATGCCAAGAAGTGCTTGCTGACAGGAGCCTTATGTAGCTTTCTCCTGAGAGGCACTGCCATAGCCTGACCATTACAAATGCAGATGCTTAAAGCCACCTGATCATAGGGACCCCAGTGAAGGAGTTAGGGGGAGTACTGAAGGCACCTTATATGACATCAATGGGAGAGGAGGCCTTTGTTCCTGTGAAGGCTTGATGCCCCAGTGTAGAAGAATGCTAGGGTAGTGAGGCAGGAGTGGGTAGGTAGGGAGCACCCTCATAGAAACGGGGTAATGGGAGTAGGATGGGGGTTTACAGAGAAGAAACCAGTAAAGGGGGTATGTTTTGAAATGTTAATAAATAAAATATTTGATTTAAAAGAAATTTAAAAGTCCCTAATACAGTAGAGAGAGAGTATGCATATTCACAGAAAGTTGGATGAGTAGGGAGGTAGGGAGGATCTGGGAGAACTTGAGGAAAGGAAGAACATGACTAAAATATATTGTATGGAAACAATTAAATAATAGAAAAATTAAGGAAAAGAAAAAAAGAAGTGTCTAAAATTAAAAAAAAATACAGTAGTATCAAGAGCAAAGAAGTAGCGTGGAGGGAGAGACAAAGGCCATTTCTGTGGGAACAAACTTGAGCTTAGAGCTGATCAGGAGAAGCTATTGACACTAAGAAACAGAACAAATTTCATAGGTAGAAGCACTGTGGTAAAGATGAGCACGCCACACAAGCTGAATGAAAAGGTCAGTGAGTGAGTCAAACTACATTACAGAGAAAAGTACAGAGACAAGCAAGGGACTGCATGAGAAAATATGCCTGACCTGCCAATCCTGCTGTCACAGACAGAACACTTCATCCACTGTTGATAAGCTCAAATTGCCCACAGAGACAATACCCATTTTCCAAAAGACATCAAAGATAGTAAGCAAACTGTGCTTACTTAAGGCCCAAATGATGTATAACCTTAAGAGTTTTAGCACATCCCTCTTCTTCTTAAACCTCCGTAAATCCATTTTATAGGTTTGTTTACAGAAAGAAATCCTTTAACTTGTAACCCTGTTGGAAGCTGTACTTCTTAAGCAATATTTTAAAAGAGGAGCAACCTGTAGATTACATAACATGAGAACAGTGAAAATCCTGTGTTTAGTCATTGTAAGGAATTCTAAAGGTGATTCTCCCTTGAGAGGCCTATAGTAATTATATTGGAGATTTTCTCTCTCTCTCTCTCTCTCTCTCTCCCTCTCTCTCTCTCCCTCCCTCCCTCTCCCCTCTCTTTCAAAAGATCCCCTAGAGCATTAACACTTGGGCACTGGTATATAATCTGTGCTCCTACTACCAGAGACAAGAAGACTGACAATCCTTGAAAGAACATGCTATAAAAGAAAACCTATCTGGCAACAAGTTCCAAGAGGGCCCAAATGAGCCTCGTGTATTATTATTGATACTCTTTGTAATCACTCCCACCTTGTAGCAGTACCATCTGTGCAAATACTAGTATAGGATAGAGATGAGATAGAGCACTCAACATTAGGTTACAAACTATTGTATCTTCTTTCTTAGTTGGATAGTCTCTTGTTCTGTTCTCTTAGATGACCTTCTGTGAGAGAAGCAAACACTCATAGTTTGAACAGCCCTAGACAGAGGCCTCTATTGGAGATAGCACAGACCCGAGACAGGACTATGACTATATTATGAAACGTAGATACAGATTCTATTGTCCCAGTAAAGTTTCAAATATAAACAAAACTTTAACTGCCATCAAGTAAAAGACTAAAGCAGATCCACTTGGCGAAGCCACAGCTGGACTCCTGACCTTCAGACAGCATATAAAATAACCAATGCTTACTGTTTAAGCTGCTAGATTTTTGAGGGAATTTGTTACACAGCAATGAATAATGAGTGTGACCGATAAAATCAGACCTCATTAGTGTATTAAAGTTTGTGAAGCCTTATAATCTCTTCCCAGAACTCTGAAAAGATATGATATGGCTGTTACTATCAATTCAGAAGATACCGAAAACAGAAAGTTTGGCTGAAGTGGTAAATCTCTTCTGAATACAGAGATGAACTCCTTCCTCTGCTTTCTGCAGCTCATTGTAAACCCAGTATTCTAGATAAGGTTCAGGTCCTGTGGGCCAAAAGAAGGTACAACAAAATATTTCTTCTAAAAGTTTAATAATTTCTATTAGATCTTTAAACTAGATTGAGTCATTAAGACCCTACACTAACATATTAGCATTTAAGCAAACAAAAGGATAAACTTCTAGTCATTTACAATAATAAAGTGTGGCACAGCCTTTGAGAGATAATGCTTGAATAGCCTTGAGAGTAGTGCATACCCCTATACCACTGCCAAGGAAGGACTCCAAGGGTCACAGTAGAGTTACTGATAGAGAGAATCTCTTGTATACTGTAGGGATACATCATCTGTAAATAACAAATTCCTATGACATATAGGAAAAGATAGAATGGACAGTGGGACAACCAGTAAGACAAAAAGATTTTGGGACAAAGCCAGACATCAAAAGATTTGCCCCAGGACATGAAGGAGTTATAAGCTAGTCATACAATGTGTCAAAGCTTATGGCCAAGGTGTTTGAAAATATAATAAAGACTCACAGTTGCTATTTCTGGAAACAAAGGTGCAGCTTACAGTAAGCACATCACAATATTTTCTTCCTCCCAGTTCCCTTGGAAAGCCTGGAGCTGAATGACTGGATTCTAAAGTCTTTTAATGGCCTGATATGATAGTGACAGTAGATCCCTGAGAAATCTCCCATTGGTAAGAGATGGGGAGAGGAGAAGGGAGAGAGACAGAAAGAGAAACAGAGACAGAGAATCTACCTTAAGGAGGTAATAGACTTCTAAACAGAAAAACAAGTTCTTCAAAACCTGTTGGCTGCTAAAGTCCCTTCTAGCATCTGAACTGATAAGATAGGGAGAAAAAACTACCAGACAGATGGTGAAAAGAAGTTAAAACAACACATTTTGCCTGATGGGTGTGGCGATGCAGGCCTGTAATTCTAGAACTTCAGAGGGTGAGGCAAGAGGATTGATTGCTCCAACCTATGACAGCCTGAGCTGGTGAGTTCTGGGGCAGCTTGGGCTTCAATGAGAGATTATCTCACAAAAACAATGACAAAAACAAATGAACAAACAACAACAACAAAACCATACCTACCTGACCATAAAACAATCTAGTTTATGCAGAAAGCAAATTCATTTACTTTTGGCCAGCTACAAAAGTCCTTAATTATCACTGAGCTTTTTATGATATATTCCAAAAGTTTTCATAAAAGGTTTTTTCATTAACTATTTTCCTATTAGAATTTTAGTAAAGTTCCATTTACTGATAACCATTGAGCTCAAGGTTTTTTTTTTGTTTGTTTGTTTTTGTTTGTTTGTTTGTTTTGACTTAGAACTTGAAATCAAATAATGTCAAAATAAAACTGATTGAGAATATTTTATTCGAAGCTCTTCTCATCCCAGTAGCACTAGTATTACCAGCAATTTAAGTCCAGGTGGAAAAAAGTGGCCATGCTTTGGGAAAGACACTGAAATTTGACTCTCTAACTCATGACAAGAAGCCCTTCTTGATGCCTCCTGCAACATTAGGAATGGTCAAAAGGCTTTTATCTAGAGTAAGGTTAAGTCTTTATTAACCTTAATAGGTATATTTACTATATGAATAACACATGTACTTCAGAGGTATCTTGTTGTGAGTACTCTAGTATGTGCATATAATAATTTCTGGGCAATGTCAGAATCCATTGACATGCTTTTTAGATCTTAATGCTTTGCATCCCATAATGCTTCAATCGATAAAACTTTGTTCAATAGTGCTTACAAATATATCAATAATTAAAGATAATTAAAATGTCCAAAACTACAGTTTTTTTAACAAGGCACTTCTCTCCTGTGGACATATGTTTCCAGTCATGCTGTATGAGTGAAAATATGATAGGTTATGCTGCATTAACAAACCTGGACTGTTTCTTTGAAATGAGCTCTCACTATGTACCCTAGACTTGCTTCAAATTTGCAACTCTCCTGCCTCAACCTCCAAAGTACTGTGATTACATATTTGTATCTGCCATGTTCTTCATTGCCAGGTCCTGAAAGCCCATCTGTCATGACAAGAGAGTGGAGAAAGCACAGACAGAGAGACACACATAGGGTCAAGGTTGGATCTCGCTCTGGTGAACGTAGAAGGTGGTTCTGATGCTTTAATCAGGAATCAGTGTTTATTGACATTGAAGGTTCTTATCCCCAATTGGATTTTATTTATCAATAAATATGCCAACAGCCAATAGCTGAACATGGGAAGGGACACTGAGAGTTGCCTAGGCAGGACGCAGAGAGAGAATCAGAAGAACTGAGAGAACAGAAGGGGTCATAAATAAAGCCAACTAGCAACATGAGTTTTTTGGGGAAAGGGCCTCGGGCCACTTCTCCAACTGAGCCAAGGTAATAGGGGAAGGTTTAGGAGTGCCCAGTCATTGAGTCACCTAATGTATTTTAAGGGTATCTGGTGATATGTGTGTTTAGTATTCACATGTGCAACCTGCCAGGAACACAAAGTAGGGTAAACAAATTAAACACTACATATGGCATCCCAAATGGAAAAAAAAAAATCCATTAATAATTTAGAGATTCTATGATAGAATACACACACACACACACACACACACACACACACACACAATATATATATATATATATAAGTCTAAGATGTGGGAGAACAAAATTCTCAGAGAGAGGAACCGAGGCACATGGTTCCGACATACAAAACTAGAACAAAGAAACATAGCTGCCAACAGGGATTTACCCCAGGCTGCGGCCTGTAGGGTTAGCAGCCCCATTCCTTGGGTTTGGGTGTCTGATTATGGTTATTTTACAAATTAGATAGGTTGTCATTTAAGGGATAATTTGGGAATGGAAATAGTTTTAAATACAGAAGAAGCAAATGGGATGGATTGCTAAGTTTTCTTACAGAAATTATTATACAGCCATAATCTTACATTGATAGAAACCCTTATAATTGTTGTAAAATTAAAGTTAGAATCTCTTACATTGGTTCACATTTTATATTTTGATATAAAATTAAGGTTTTATTTGTATAAATCTATATATTGATACAAAATTTTAAATTAATATTGCTACTCTTAGATAGACATTGTGCCTGTACAACTCATTTAAGAATAAGATGATTAAATAATGCAAGTTAAGGACCAGATAGCAAACTCATGGTTAGGTTAGATTCTAATTTAATTATAATAAAATATTTTCAATTTACTCAAATAAAAATGGCTGAGAATAGCTAACATTTAACAGCTTAATACACTTTACATTTTAATATACCTTACATAGTCTATGTAAAACATCAAAAATCTACAGAATATGACACTTAACGTTATTTCATTATTCAAGATCATTTAACAATGAGACATATCTGCTCCTGATGACTTCCCTATTCTCCTTCAAAAAAGAATTGAACACCTTTACTTCCAGGCAAGGTTGCTTATCTTGGCAAGGTAGCCACAAAACAAAAGTTGCCTATTTCACCTACGAACAAAATATTGTCCAAAAAGGACAAACACGTGAAATAGTTGACTTCTAAGTTCTGCCAAAATAGTATAAGCTAGTCCTTAATATTTTCTACTTCATATAAGGTCTGCCAAATAGTTCTGAGCCAGAAATCTGAAGACATAGGTTCCAACATGAGAAATTAGGGGACTGTCAAGGCAGTCATCTGTTTCTACAATTTAAGTTTTAGAAATTATGTTTGGTGCTTCCTATATACTCAGATAATATTTTAATCATTCTCAGACCTATGATGGGGTTGGTATTACAGCTAAATTCAAAACATAAGATATAGAATAACTCTTTAAGTTAGGAATAATTGTACTTTATCTAACTGACAAATACAAAGAACTAGATGTTAATTATATATCATACTTTACCTGATGGTTATGACTCTGCTCAATTAACATTGGAGAGAGGTTTTTGTTGTTGTTGTTGTTGTTTTTTTTTTTTTTTTTTTTTTGGATTGGACATTAAAAGGTGCAATGTAGAAGGTGTTTCTGATGCTTTAATTGGGAATGTGTTTACTGATGTAGAAGGTCCTTGCTCCCAATATCTACCAATAAAGATGCCAATAACCAATGACTGAACACAGGGCAGGACACTGAGAGTTGCCCAGTTAGGAATGCAGACAGGGAATTGGAAAGATTTGGAAAGGAGAAGGGAATGTCAAGAGTGGAGGAGATAAAGCCAACCAGCAATGTGAGTTTTCTAAGAAATGGCCACAAGGAACAGGAAGATTTAAGAGTGTCCAGTCATTGAGTTAGCTAAGGCATTTTAAGAATAACTGGAATATGGGTGTTTTCTATTTGTAGAACCAAGACAGCTCCTGGCAGGGTGTGTGTATGTGACCAACAAGGAACATAAAGTAGTGTAGACAAAGTTATATGCTACAAATGGAAGGCACTTATTACAAAACCAGGAGAGTCAAATCATTAATTATTACAGCACATGGAAGAGGGCTTAGCTATCTCAGGAGGACATACCTATAGTGAGCAGTCTGGAAATTTCTTGGAGAAGGAAGTCGGTACTTTCTGAATAGAGTCAATAGCTGTATTTAGACTAGGGGGAAAGCTTTCATTTCCCTAAGCCTGACATAGAGAAGACTTTGCATTCCTATAGATCTGAAGCACTAAGGTACTTGCCATGATATGGCTCTGCTCATGCCAAACAATATGCATTCATTTGGGACTTCCTCCACAACCCTAGTGCTTGGCTTATAGTATATTTTTTACACATTCATCTGTTGATAGGTATTCCTTGATTTTTTTTTTGCTTGACTACAATTGTATATAATGACACTGTAAACCCGGGTAGGCATGTATCTTTATGAAAAGCCAAATTTGATTACTTAGGGACTATGCACTACAGTGGCCATGTACCACATATTCCTACAAGCAGCACATTAGGGTTCCTTTTGTCTTGTATCCTCGCCAGCATTTTTTTTTTATTTTAATTTTCTTGATGACTGCCATTCTGACTGGGTTTAGATGTAATCTTGGTATAATTTAGATCTGCACTTCCTATTGACTAAAGATGTTCAATATTTTTCTTGTATTTCTATGGCTTTGTTGGAAAGTTGCCTATAAAGATGCCAAAAAAATGTATATTAGAGGAAAGATAGCCTCATCAATGAATGTTGCTAGGAAACTCAGATATCCACGCATAAAACAACAAAGCTTGAATCTTCTTCCTCACCCTAAAATGAATCTAATACCTGAAACATTTAAACAGCTAGGGTGAAACACTTCAAGATAAAAACATGTGAAAGAACTCCAATAACTCTGAAATAATACCAAGATTTGAGGAAAAGGCAGGGATGGTAGTTCACACTTTTAATTGAAGCTCTGAGGAGACAGAAATGAGTGGGCCTCTGTGAGTTTGAGGTCAGCTGGGGCTACATAGTGAGAGCCTGTCTCAAAAATAATCAGCAAGAACAAAAAGAATTAACAAATTTTATGCTCAGCAAAAGAAACATTCAGCAGATTGAACGCACAGTCTATATCTGACAAGTTATTGATCTCTGTGATATATAAAAAGATTGAAAAATAAGCACACACACATATCATACAATCAATAAGAAGAAAAAAAATTAATTGGGCAAAGAGTTCTCAAAAGAAAATATATAAACTGCCTATGAAAAATGTTCAGCATTCTTAAATATCATGGAAATGTCAATTAAAAGTATACTGAAATTCTATCTCACTCTAGTCACGATGGCTATTAATGAAAAAACAACAAAGGAAAAAATTCTGGTAAGGTCATAAGGTAAAAGCTTTCTCATGGTTGGAGGAAATATAAATTAGTTAAGCCACTTAGGAAATCAATGGAGAGATTCTTCCAAAAATTAAAAATAGGACAATGCTAGCAATTTATCTGTCGGTTCTACAGTCCCAGAACTGTCAGATCTTCATATGAGAAACCCTGGAAAAATTAACATCAGCAGCAGAGTGAGGTTCAGTCCTTTGTAATCTGACTAGTTTGTACTTCCTTCCTTTAGGGGCTATCTTAGGAGAGGCTTTATCTTCACATTATTTGACCAAAAGAATCAGAAGCCCTGAATTGTACATCTCCATGTCTCAAAGACCTCCCTTTCCACCAGCTAAGTGAGCAACTACCTTAAGGATCGATGTGGATCCAGGAAGCTCTGTCTTATGTGCAGACCCAAGGGAAGTGAATGGTGCAATCATTTGGCAGTTTGGCTAGATCTAAGAAGGAGAACAAGAGCATCTGTTATACATTGGTATGAAGGAGAGGACCTGTGAGAGAGATTTGTGTGTCCACTGCTGAGTGCTCATTCCCCCTTACTTGTTCAATTACTTGTATATATTTTTTTCTGATAATGCACATTTGAGCATAGGAAATCCTCAGCAAATATCTGGTGGCAGGCTTTGAGAATGTAAAGCAGTCATACCAATACATTCTGCACTGGGAACAAGAGGGGCATAAGAAATTGAGTTAAAATGTACATGGATTTTCTTGAAGTGGGAGATCCAAGAGCAACCATATTTAACTCTATTTTTGCAATGCTAGATCAACATCATGGATAGCAACAGGAGGATTTCCTTTTCTCTTTCATTTAAAGCCCTTCTAGAGAGGGTTCTCCCATTCCTAAACACTGTCTAGTGATCCTTTATTTTTTCTTTTTATTATGAGTTTCCAATTTAGATTTCTATCACACTCAGCTGTATCTGATCAGAATCTATGGTACACCAGGGGAGTCAATCTCTTTGTGCTGAATGTAGGACACCACAGTGCCTCTGCACAATTTTTGTCTGTATTTTTTTTTAATTTTTTGAACAATTTTATTTTAAAAGACAAAGATAAATGAACAAATTTTAAGCAATTTGGCATAAAAGTATAGAAATACATTTTTGTCGGTGCTTAGCTTTTTTTCAAAGGTTTGATAGTGTGCATTAAGGTCTTACTAGTTACAATGACCATGAAGTACATGTAAAACAGGATGTAACCCATAATTAATCAAAGTTTTCTTGGTGTGTAAGGATTGAGCATAATGATTTTTTCTTTTTCTTTTTTTTTCTTGAACTTCACACATTCTGGGAGTTGTTTATGGGGGGGGGTTCAGAGCTTACTGGGGTTAGTATCCCATTATCAGTGACTGTATATTATGTGTGTTCTTTTGTGACTGGGTTATCTCACTCAGGATGATATTCTCTAGATGCATCCATTTCTTAAAAATTTTGGTCAGTCATTGTTTCTGAAAGCTGAGTAGTATTTCACTGTGTAAATGAACCACAATTTTTGTATCCATTCATCTACTGAAGGACATCTGGGTTCTTTCCAGCTTCTGGCTATTATAAATAGAGCTGCTATGAACATTGTAGTGCATGTACTTTTGTTATATGTTGGAGCTTCTCTGGGGTATATGCCCAGAAGTGAAATAGCTGGATCATCAGTTATTACTATTTTGAATTTTCTGAGGAATCACCAGACTGATTTCCAGAGTGGTTGTATCAGTTTACAACGCCACCAGCAGTGGAGAAGTGTTCCCCTTTCTCCACATCCTCGCCAGCATTTACTGTCATCTGAGTTTGAATGTTGGTCAATCTGACTGGTGTGAGGAGGAATCTCAGGGTTGTTTTGATTTGCATTCCCCTGATGGTTAATGATGTTGAGCACTTCCTTAGATGCTTCTCAGCCATTAGATATTGCTCAACTGAGAACCTTTTGTTTAGCTCTATACCCCATTTTTAATAGGGTTGTTTGATTCGCTGGTATCTAGTTTTTTTGAGTTCTTTGTATACCTTGGATATTAGGCGTCTATCTGATGTGGGGTTGGTAAAGATCTTTTCCCACTATGTTGGCTGCCATTTTGTTTTCTTGACAGTGTCCTTAGCCTTACAGAAACTTTGCAATCTCATTAAGTTCCATTTGTCAATCTTTGACCTTAGAGCAAAAGCCATTGGTGTTCTGTTCAGGAAATTTTCTCCTGTGCCTTTGTGTTCTAATGTTTTCCCTACTTTCTCATCTAATACTTTCAGTGTACCAGGTTTAATGTGGAGGTCTTTGATCAACTTACACTTGAGCTTTGTACAAGAAGATAAGAAAGGGTCTATTTTCATTCTTCTGCATGCTGAGTGCTAGTTGGACCAACACCATTTTTGGAATAGGCTGTCCTTTTTCCACTGAAGGTTTACAGCTCCTTTGTCAAAAATCAGGTGACCATATATGTGAGGGCTTATTTCTGGATCTTCTATTCTATTCCATTGATCCGGGTGCCTATTTCTGTACCAGTACCATGCAGTTTTTACCACAATTGCCTTGTAATATAGCATGAGTACAGGGATAGTGATTCCTGCTGATGTTTTCTTGTTTTTGAGGATGGATTTTGCTATTCTAGGTCTTTTGTTATTCCAGCTGAAATTGCACATTGCTTTTCCCTACTTAATGAAGAATTGCGTTGGTATTTTGATGGGGATTGCATTGAATCTGTAGATTGCTTTTGGTAAGATGGCCATTTTTACAATGTTGATCCTTCCAATCAATGAGCATGGGAGATTTTTCAATTTATTGAGATCTTCCTTGAGTTCCTTCTTTAGAGGTTTAAAGTTCTTGTCATACGGGTCCTTCACATGCTTAGTTAAAGTCACACCAAGGTATTTCATATATTTTGTGACTATTGTGAAGGCTATCTTTTCCCTAAGTTCTACCTCCACATGTTTGTTCTTTGAGTATAGAAAGTTTACTGATATGTTTGAGTTAATTTTATATCCAGCCACTTTGCTGAACTTGTTTATCAGCTGTAGGAGTTCTCTGGCAGAATTTGTGGGGTCACTTAAGTACACTATCATGTCATCTGCAAAGAGTGATGTTTTTACCTCTTCCTTTCCAATTTGTATCCCTTTGATTTCCTTTTGCTGTCTAATTGCTCAGGCCAGGACTTCCAGTACTATGTTGAATAGGTAGGGGGAGGGTGGGCAGCCTTGTCAAGTCCCTGATTTTAGTGGGATTGTTTCAAGTTTTCCACTGTTAAGTTTGACGTTAGCTGTTGGTTTGCTGTATATTGCGTTTATTATGATTAGGTATGGCCCTTAGATTCCTGTTGTTTCCAAGACTTTTAACATGAAGGGGTGTTGAATTTTGTCAAATGCTTTCTCAACATCTAGTGAGATGACCATGTGTTTTTTTTCTTTGAGTTTGTTTATATGGTGGATTACATTGATGGATTTCCTTATATTCAACCATCCCTGCATCCCAGGGATGAAGCCTACTTGATCATGGTGAATGATCGTTTTGATGTGTTCTTGGATTCGGTTTGCAAGGATTTTGTTGATTAGTTTTGCATCGATGTTCATAAGTGAGATTGGTCTGAAATTCTCTTTCCTTGTAGGGTCTTTGTGTGGTTTATAAATGAGGGTTATTATTGGTATTAGTTCGTCAACAAATGTGTGATAAAATTCTGCACTGAACCCATCTGGACATGGTTTTTTGTTTGTTTGTTTGTTTGTTTGTTTGTTTGTTTGTTTGTTTTTTTATGTTTAGGGGGCTTTTGATGACTGATTCTTTTTCTTTAGGTGTTATGGAATTATTTAGATGATTTACCTGGTCCTGGTTTAACTTTAGTATCTGTCTAGGAATTCATCCATTTCCTACTGATTTTCCAGTCTTGTTGAGTATAGGCTTTTATAGTAGGATCTGATGATTTCTTGAATTTTCTCAGTTTCAGTAATTAAGTCTCCATATTCATTCCTGATTTTGTTAATTTGGGTACTCTCTTGTTGCCCTCCAGTTAGTCTGGGAAAGGGTTTATTAATCTTGTTACTTTTTTCAAAGAACCAGCTCTTGTTTTTGTTGATTCTTTGGATGATTCTTTTGGTTTCTATTCATCTATTTCTGCCCTAAGTTTGATTATTTCTTGCTGTCTACTTCTCTTGGATGTTTCTGCTTCTTTTTGTTCTAGAGCTTTCAACTGTGCTGTCAGGTTGCTAGTGTATGCTCTCTCCAGTTTCTGTTTGGAAGCACTCAGAGATATGAGTTTTTATCTCAGTACTGCTTTCATAGCATCCCATCGGTTTGGGTATGTCATGTTTTAATTTTTATTGAATTCTAAAAAATCCTTAATTTATTTTCTTATTTCTTCTTTGACCCTGCTAACGTTTAATAGAACATTGTTTAGTTTCCATGTGTATAGGGGATTTTTGTTGTCTTTGTTGTTATTAAAGACCAGCCTTAGACCATGGTGATCTGAAAGGATGCATGGGAGTATTTCAATCTTCTTATATTGATTGAGGCTTGTTTTATTTCTGTTTCCATGATCTGTCCATTGGTGAGACTGGGGTATTAAGGTCTCCCACTAGTATTGTGTGGGATGAAATGTATTTTGTGAGCTTTGGTATGGTTTCTTTTATGAATATGGGTGCTTTTGTATTTGGAGCACATATGTTAAAGATTGAGAGTTCCTCCTGACAGATTTCCCCTGTAATGAGTAAAAAGTGTCCTTCCTTATCTTTTTTGATAACTTTTGGTTGAAAATCTACTTCATTTGATATTACAATGGCCACTCCATCCTGCTTCTGGGGACCGTTTGCTTGAAATTTTTTTCCCAACCTTTTACTCTGAGATAGTGTCTGTCTTTGTCTCTGAGATAAGTTTCCTGTATGCAGCAAAATGCTGGATTTTGTTTATGTATCCAGTCTGATAGCCTATATCTTTATATTGGGGAGTTGAGTCCATTTATGTTAACTGATATCAAGGAATAGTGGTTGCTGCTTCCTGCTATTATTGCTTTTGTAGGTTGAATTGTGCCTGTGTGTCTTTCTTCTTTTGGTTTTCTTGCTTAGGAGTTTTCTTGTATTTACTAGGATGTAGTTCCCCTCATTGGATTTGGTTTTTCACCTATAATTCGTTGTAGTTGTGGGCTTTGGGTCAGATATTGTGTAAATTTAGTTTTGTCTTGGAATATCTTAGTCTCTCCATCTATGGTGATTGAGAGTTTTGCTGGGTATAGTAGCTTTGGCTGGCACCTGTGCTCTCTTGGGGTCTGCATGATCTCTGTCCAGGCTCTTCTAGCTTTCATAGTCTCTGTTGAGAAATCGGGGGTGATTCTGATTGGCCTGCCTTTATATGTTACATGACCTTTTTTCCTTATTGCTTTTAGTATTCTTTCTTTGATTTGGGAACTTGGTGTTTTGACTATTATGTGTCAGGAGGAATTTCTTTTCTGGTCCAACCTATTTGGAGTTCTCTAGACTTCTTTTATGCTCATGGTCATCTCAATTTTAAGGGTAGGGAAGTTTTCTTCTAAAATTTGGTTGAAGATATTTACTGTGCCTCTTAGTTGATATTCTTCACCCTCTTCTATTCCTATTATCCTTAGTTTTGGTCTTCTCATTGTGCCCTGGATCTCCTGGAGATTTTGGGTTAGGAGCTTTTTGGTTTTTGGATGTTCTCTGACTGTTTTGTCTATGTTTTCAATGTTGTCTTTGACCGCTGAGTTTCCCTCTTCCATCTCTTGTAGTCTGTTGGAAATACTTGCATCTGTGACTCCTGATTTCTTTTTTAGGTTTTCTACCTCTGTGTTTGTCTCTTTTAGTGTTTTCTTTATTGTGTCCATTTCTGTTTTAAATTCCCTCTTCCATTCCTTCATCTCTTTGGTTCTGTTTTCCTCTAGTTCTTTGAGTTCTTTGAGTGTTTTTCTTGTTTCTTCTTTAAAAGCTTCTAATTCTTTATGCTTTTCCTCCTATTCTTGTTTATGGATCTCTATCATCATCTTGAGGTAGGATTTTGTATCTGAGTCTTCTTTTTCTGGAGTGTTTGGTATTCAGCTGTTTGCTGTGATGAGAGAGCTGGATTCTAGTGTTGCCAGATTGTCTTGGTTTCCTTGAGGTATGCTCTTTTGCTTTCCTCTTGCCATCTTGTTGTCAGTGATTGGTTCTTGCCTTTCCCTTGTCCCTGGCCTGTGTCCCTGGATCTCCGCTGGTCCAGGTGGCGGATGGTCAGAGTGTTTGGTCTCACCCAAAAGCTGCTGGCTGGGAACAGAGAGCCCATTGCAGGATTCCTGGTTCTCTGGATCAAGGAGGGCAGGGGCGCACTTTCCACATGCTCTGCAGAGATCTCTCTGCCCCCTGGCTACTCAGAAGGCTTTCTCACCAGGCCTGTGTCTCTGGATCTCCTCTGTTCCTGGTGGCGGGTATTCCGAGCGCCCGATCCTTTAATTTTTTACACCTGTAAAGTAAGTATTTCTATTGCCAGAAGAGTATTCCTACTACACACACAGGCTGAAGCACTGGGGTGCAAATCTCCTGAGATATCATTATTGCTGGATGCATGGAATACAGAAGGGGCCTGGAAGCCCGAGAACAACTATGAACTGACATAAAACTTTACCTGGAATTCGGTAAATGATCTTCAACGATGTCTTTGTACTTCTGATGAAAAAAAAAAATGGTAACTCCTAAACCTGTGAAAGAGAGAAAATCATTAGTGTCGAAATTCTAAAAAATTGCTCTTAACAAAAGGAAGTTTGTCTGAGTGTTTCAAATGGCAACAAAACTTGCCACAAATACTTTTTTTATCCAGTTAAATACTATTTTATGGTTGTGTTTTCTCTAGTAATTGCCATCCATATTTTAAAAATTCATCAAAATCCTAAATGTGAAAGCATCAAACATGTGGAGCTTGTTGGAGAGAACTCTGATAGCAAAATTAATTGCATCAAAATTTTTCAGGATAGTGGAAAGGACACCAAACTATAAAGCTTATATGTTGTCTTAGTTATGGTTTTACTGCTATGAACCAACACCATGACCAAGACAACTCTTACAAGGACAACATTTAATTGGAGATGGCTTAGAAGTTCAGAGGTTTTGTCCATTATCCTCAAGGTAAGAACATGGCAGCATCCAGACAGGCATGGTACAGAAGGAGCTGAGAATTCTAAATCTTTATCTGAAGGCTGCTAGAAGATTACTCACTTATAGGCAGCTAGAATGAGGGTTTTAAAGCCCACACTCCCACTGACAAACCTACTCTAACAGGGTCACACCTATTCCAACAGGGCCACGTGTTGTGGGCCAGGCATATACAAGGCATCATAGATGCTAAACATAAAATCTAGAAGGTGTCATTAGCAGACTCCATTTGACTATATAAACACAGAGATGACTACACCTCTTTCGTGAATATGTGAATTCTTCATAGAATTCCTTATTAAAGAATAGACAAGGCCTTTCCAGCCCAAAGAAAGGGCAAGATTCCGACCTGCCCACAGATGGCTGAGCTCACAAAACAGCATCATAAGTGCTCTCTCACCTGAGCCCACAGAGTCAAAAGTGAAACACTGCCATTAGCACTCACTAACTGTCTCACAAAGCCACATACCCAGAGAAATCTCCTTCCTGAGCCCATGGGCCCTTGGACCCACAGGAAAGACAGGCTCCAGGCAGAGACAACAAGATCACCTATAGTCACAGATAACAAGATGGAAAGAAGACAGCACAAGGACCTAAGCAATGGAGACCAAGACAACCTGGCAACATCAGAACCCAGCATTCCCACCACAGCAAGTAGTGGATTTCCCAACACACCAGAAAAACAAGATTTAGACTTAAAAACAATAATACTTCATGATGATGGAGATCTTTGAGAAGCACATGAATAACAACCTTAAACAATTACAGAAGAATCAGGAGAACACATGTAAACAAATAAAAGTATTTAAAGGGGAAACACAAAAATCAGTCAAAGAACTACAGGAAAGCACAACCAAACAGGTGAAGGAATTGAAAATGGAAATAGAAACAATAAAGAAATCAGAAAAAGAAACAACCCTGGAAATAGATAACCTAAGAAAGAAATTAGGAGTCACAGATGCAAGCATCAACAACAGAAAACAAGAGATGGAAGACAGGATATCAGGGGCAGAAGACAACATAGAAAATATTGACACAACCATCAGAGAAAATGCAAAAATCAAAAATGTCCTAAACTAAACATTCAGCATATCCAGGACACAATAAGAAGACCAAACCTAAGGATAATAGGGGTAGAAGAGGGCAAAGACACTCAACTAAAAGGAATAGTAAATATTTTCAACAAAATCATAGAAAAAAATGGCCCTACCCTTAAAAATGAGATGACAATGAACATACAGGAAGCATACAGAACTCCAAATAAATTAGAACATAAAAAAAAAACACCTCCTGATATATAATAGTCAAAAGACCGAATGCTAAAACAAAGAAAGAATCCTACAAGCAGTAATAGAAAAAGGACATAAAACATATAAAGGCAGAGTAATCGGAAGTACACCAGATTTCTCAACAGAGACTATAAAAGCTAGAAGATTCTGACTGATATCATACAGACCCAAAGACGACAAAAATGCCAGCCCAGGCTAATATAGCCAGCAAAACTCTCAGTTACCATAGATAAACAAACCAAGATATTCCAGAACAAACAAAATTTGCACAATATCTATTCAAAAATCCAACAGAGGAGGAAAACTACACCCAAGAAAAAGCAAGAAAATAATCATGCAAGAAAACCAAAAGAAGTAAAGCACACAAACATAAGTCTACCTCTAACAGCAAATTAACAGACAGCAACAATCACTATTCATTAATATCTCTTATTACCAATGGACTCAATTTCCCAATAAAAAAACATAGACTATCACACTGCAAACATAAACAGGATCCAGCATTTTGCTGAACAGGGGAAACTCATCTCAGAGGCAAAGAAAGACACTACTTCAGAATAAAAGGCTAGAAAAAAAAAAAACTCCCAAGCAAATGGTCCCAAGAAACAAGATGGGGTAGCTATTTTAATATTGAATAAAATGTATTTCCAACCAAAAGTTATCAAAAAAGAAAGGAAAGGACACTTGTTACTAAACACAGGAACGGAGATGAACTCTCAGTCCCAAACATTTATGCTCCAAATACAAGGGCACTCAGAACACTTATGCTCCAAATACAAGGGCACCCACATTCATAAAAGAAACCCTACTAAAGCTCAAAATATACAAAGCACCACACACAATAATAGTGGGAGACTTTAACACCACACTCTCAAAAATGGACAGATCATGGTAGCAGAAACTGAACAGAGACACAGCAAAACTAGCAGAGGTTATGATCCAATTGGAATTAATAGACATCTACAGAATATTTCATCTTAAAAAAAGGGATATAAATTCTTCTCAGCACCTCACAGCACCTTTTCCAAAATTGACCATATAGTTGGTTACAAAACTAGCCTCAACAGATACAAGTAGATTAAGCTACTCCCATGCATCCTATCTGATCACCATGGACTAAGGCTGGTCTTTACTAACAATGAACACAACAAGAGCTCACATACACATGGAAGCTGAACAATGTGCTACTCAATGACAACATAGTAAAGAAAGAAATAAAGAAAAAAATTAAGGACTTTTTAGAGTTTAATGAAAATGAATGCACAACATATCCAAACTATGGGATGCAATGAAAGCAGTACTAAGATTAAAACTCATAGCTCTGAGTGCCTCCAGAAAGAAACTGGAGAGAGAATACACTAGAGCTTGACAGCACAGCTGAAAGTTCTAGAATGAAAAGAAGCAGATTCACCCAAGAGGAGTAGACAGCAGGAAATAATCAAACTCAGAACAGAAATCAACCAAGGAGAAACAAAGAGAAATATTCAAATAATCAACAAAACCAGGAGCTGGTTATTTTAGAAAATCAACAAGATCGATAAACCCTTAGCCAGACTAACTAGAGGGCAAAGAGAGAGTATCCAAATTAACAAAATCAGAAATGAAAGGGGAGAAATAACAACAGAAACTGAAGAAATTCAAAAAAATCATCAGATCCTACTACAAAAGCCTATACTCAACAAAACTGGAAAATCTGGAGGAAATGGACAAATTTCTAGACAGTTATCAGATACCAAAGTTAAATCAGGATCAGATAAACCTTCTAAATGGTCCCATAACACCTGGAGAAACATAAGCAGTCATCAAAAACCTCCCAAGCAGAAAAAGGCCAGGACCAGATGGACCAATACTCTCCAAACTACTCCACAAAACAGAAACAGAAGGAACACTAACCAACTCATTCTTCAAATCTACAATTACTCTCATTCCTAAACCACACAATGACCCAACAAGGAAAGAGAACTTTAGACCAATCTCCCTTATGAACATTGATGCAAAAATATTCAATAAAATTCTTGTAAACCGAATCCAAAAACACATCAAAACAATCATTCACCATGATCAAGTAGGCTACATTTCTGGGATGCAGGGATGGCTCAATATACAGACATCCATCATATAAACAAACTTTTAAAAACACATGATCATCTCACTAGATGCTGAGAAAGTATTTGACAAAATTCAACACCCCTTTGTGTTAAAAGTCTTTGAAAGAGCAGGAATACAAGGCCCATACCTAAACATAATAAAAGCAATGTACAGCAAACCAGTAGACAACAGGAAACTAAACAGTGAAAAACTTGAGGCAATTCCACTAAAATCAGTGACTAGACAAGGCTGCAGAATCTCCCCCTACCTATTAAATACAGTACTGGAAGACCTGGCCAGAGCAATTAGAACAAAATGAAGTCAAAGGAATACAAATCAGAAAGGAAAAAGTCAAAATATCACTATTTGTTGATGACAAGATAGTATACTTAAGTGACCTCAAAAATTCCACCAGAGAACTTTTACAGCTGATAAACAACTTCAGCAAAGTGGCTGGATATAAAATTAACTCAAAGAAATCAGTAGTCATCCTATACTCAAAGGATATACATTCAGAGAAAGAAATTAGGGGAAAAGATACCCTTCACAATAGTCAAAAACAATATAAAATCCCTTGATGTTGCCCTAACTAAGCAAGTGAAAGATTTATATGACAAGAACTTCAGATCTCTAAAGAAGGAAATTGAAGGAGATCTCAGAAGATGGAATGATCTCCCATGCACAAGGATTGAAAGAATCAACATTGTAAAAATGGCCATCTTACCAAAAGTAATCTACAGATTCAATGCAATCCTCATCAAAATTCTAACTCAATTATTCATAGAGTTGAAAAGAGCAATTGCAAATTCATCTACAATAACAAATAACCTAGAATAGCAAAATCTATGTTCAACAACAAGAAAATGTCTGCAGGAATCACCATCCCTGTCCTCAAGCAATGTTACAAAGAAATTGTTTTAAAAACTGCATGGTATTGGTACAGATATTAGGCAGGTAGATCAATGAAACAGAATAGAAAATCCAGAAATGAACCCTCCCATATAGGGTCACTTGATCTTTGACAAAAGAGCTAAAAACATTCAATTAAAAAAGGGCAGCCTCTTCAACAAATGGTGTTGGCTCAACTGGCACTCAGCATGCAGAAGAATGAAAATAGATCCTTTTTTATATCCTTGTACAAAGCTCAAGTGCAAGTGGAACAAATATCTCCATATAAAACCAGATACACTAAAAGAATTTGAAAAGAAAGTAGGGAAAAGCTTAGAACACATAGGCACAGGAGAAATTTTCCTGAACAGAACACCAATGACTTATGCTCTAAGATCAAGAATGAATAAATAACACATCATGAGATTGCAAATCTGTGAGGCTAAAAACACTGTCTATAAGATAAAATGGCAGCCAACAGATTGGGAAAGGATCGTTACCAATCCAAAGTCTGATAGAGGCCTAATATCCAAAATATACAACGAACTCAAGAAGTTAGACCCCAGACAATCAAACTATTAAAAATGTGGTACAAAGCTAAGCAAAGAATTCTCAACTGAGGAAGATAGAAGCTGAGAAGCTTCTAATGAAATGCTCAACATCCCTAGTTATCAGGGAAATGCAAATCAAATCAACCCTGAGATTCTACCTCACACCAGTCAGAATGACTAAGATGAAAAACTCAGACCACAGTAGATGCTGGTGAGCATGCAGAGAAAGAGGAACTCTCCTCCACTGTTGGTGGGGTTGTAAGCTGATACAACCACTCTAGAAATTACTTTCGCGGTTCTTCAGAAAATTGAACATAGTAAGTACTACCTAAAGACCCAGCTATACCTCTCCTGGGCATATACCCCAAAGATGCTCCAACATATAACAAGGGCACATGTTTCACCATGTTTATAGCAACCTTATTTATAATAGCTGGAAAGAACCAAGATGTCATTCAACAGAGAAATGGATACAGAAATTGTGGTACAGTTAAACAATGGAGTACTACTCAACTATTAGAAACAATGACTTCATGAAATTCATAGGCAAATGGCTGGAACTAGAGACTACCATCCTGAGTGATGTAACCAAGTCACAAAAGAACACACACACGGTATGCACTTACCGATAAGAGAATACTAGACCCAGAAAGGTCTGAATACCCAAGAAATAATTCACAGACCTTATGAAGCTTAAAAAGAAAAAAGGCCCAAATGGGGATGCCTCAGTCCTTCCTAGAAGGGAGAACAAAACATTCACGGGAGGAAATACAAGGACAAATAGAGGAACAGGGATTGAATAAAAGAACTACAGAGACTGCCTCACCCCCGTATCTATCCCATATGCAGTCACCAAACCCAAACATCATTGCTGATACCAAGAGTATTTACTGGCAGAAACCTCAGGAGCTCTGCGAGAGTCATACAGATACAGCTGAGCATGTTTGCAGCTAACCATGAGACTGAACACAGGGACCACAATGAAGGTGCTAAACAAAAGACTGAAGGAGCTGGAAGGGGTTGCAACCTCATGGAAAGAACAACACTATCAACCAACCAAACCTCTCATGTACTAAAACAGCAACCACTGAGCAGACATTGAGAGACATATGGCTTTAGGTGCATATGTAGCTGAAGATAGCAGTGGCTTGTATCAATGTGAGAAGAAGCTTTTGGTCCCGGGAGGGCATGTTTTCCCAGTGTAAGGGAAGTCAAGACAATGGGGTGGAGAGGGTGATTAGGAGCAAGTGCACCTTTGTGAAGACAAATGGAGGGGGGATGGGAGCAGGGTAGGGGAAGGGGATAACATTTCAAATGTAAATACAGACAGTATCTAATAAAAAATGGGAAAAAAAAAAGAGGCAGGCTTCCTAGTTGTATATTTCATATGGTTCATCACAAAACTGAAATGCCTTATGGGCTCGTTGAGGGCCATCTATGTGCCTAGCAATTTCTTTCTTTCTTTCTTTCTTTCTTTCTTTCTTTCTTTCTTTCTTTCTTTCTTTCTTTTCACCCCAATGGAAAAGCAAGAGGTTTATTAGTCCAGTCTGGACTGGCTTACTTGCAGAGGAGAGGCAACCCTGAAAGTCTATTACAAACAGTTTTTATACTTTTTAGGGGTATAGGTTATTAAAGCAAGGTTATAATTTAAATTCACTGGCTAAGCATATTGGCCTTTGAATCTACTGACTAGCAAGCATGAGGCCTTGACTACCTCCATCAGGCCCAACTCTGTTATAATCCCAGACCATCTGGCCACTATGCCCAAGGTGGTGACTCTGGTTACTGTGGTAACCAGATAATAAATATTCGAGAATCTGTTCTCTAATCAGGATCCGCAAGGCGATGAGCACCTGCTTCTAAACCTTATAGAAAAGGTCTTTTCTTGTTCTAAACTCAACCAAGCCTTCCATTACCACCTCTTGTTAGCTCTGCTATGATAGATACAGTTCCCTCATATTATGGGAGAATAGTTGCTTCAGGCCCCATAAGACAGAACAACACAAATGAGGGTTGCTGGTGGAGGTCCCTATTATCTCTCCCCTTGCAGCAAGTGTTGGGGTAAGGACAATGCATAGGCACCATCCTCCCAGAAAGAAAGTTTCTTTGTAACCCTACTCATGACTATGGCAGACTGGATGGGCATCTGATCCTCCCTGAGGATATCTGGTGGGCTTGCTCTTCAGGATTGACCCCTTGTGACCCTTCAGATCCTGAATCAGACCAAGGGGTTTTGTGTCTTAGCTCAGTTGATGTCTCTGCTAGACCTATTGTTTTTACAGGAAGGGGGCTCACTTCATTTTCAACTCTGATAGGACCTTGGTTCATTCTTTGTTTGCTCCTAAAATTTGGTCCTTGCATTTTGAATCACTTAGTTGCATTCATCAAGGAGCCTTAACACTGCAAATAATGGTGCTCAAATGACAATATGAGGCTGTGGAACAAGATGACCTTTGATTTCAAGATTGAAATAGTAACCTAGAGAAAGGGAGGAAATGAAGGACCCTAGGGGCTTTCCCCAGCCTTATTTATACCTATCGCCTCAGGTCAAGGCTATGCCAAGTTCCATTCTCCACCCAAAGTTCTTGAAAGGAGCAGGAACATTCTTGTAAAACCACAGAATGCACTGACTGATAGTCACCTGACCCTCTGATCCCATGGCCTGCCTGACAATTTCTACTACATTTCTAGTGGTTGGAGTAAGAAATGTTCCCCCATGGGCTGATGTATATCGACCGTAGGTGATAATGCTGTTTGGGAAAGGTATGAAATCTTTGGGGGGGGGGCAGATTTGCTAGAGGAAGTTTGTGTCACTGTGTAGCCTCATTTCACTCTTTGCTACCTCTCACTGCTTCCAGTGTGTGGATGAAAATATGATCAGGCAGGCATTCTGCTCCATCCTCCATTTTTCCCGTTACCATGCCTTCAGTGGTATGATTCTAGACTCTTTCCCTCCAGAAGCATAAGCCAGCATAATTCCTGTATTTCTTATATTGGGTTGTATTAGGGTATGTTATCACAGCAACAAAAAAGTAACTAATACAATATTAATGTAAACAAAAAAGTCCTTCTTTCACCTTCGGTGGTGGACATTGTGTCCTGTTCCAGTAATGCTTTTGTGTCCATTCACTTGGACAGTGGAGTTTATGCATGCTGGAGTCTGGTTCAAGTTGACTGAAATTTTATGAAAGACTTCTACAGAATGTGTGTACATTGGCAGTTCTTGACCACTACTGGAGTGAATTTTTCAATTAAAACCAATCTGGAGATTGTCATTAAGCTCTAGTTGTTCAAGGTGAAAACAAATTAGAAACTAAAAATATGTCATCCAATAAAGAAAAACGGTGAAAAAAAGTTATACCACTGTTAATGGAAAGCTGATTAACATTGGGACTGTTACAATGTACCCTCCATTAAATCAGTTTTTAATCC
Source organism: Micromys minutus (assembly GCF_963924665.1). NCBI lineage: Eukaryota > Metazoa > Chordata > Mammalia > Rodentia > Muridae > Micromys > Micromys minutus. The sequence continues at coordinate 24,698,575 of NC_137970.1, read as the reverse complement.
AATAATATTTACTCTATGGTCAGTAAGTGCCGTGTAGAATAACATGCTAGATAATGAAAACATTCAAATGTTTATGAACTGGACACAGGGTACATACAACCTGGATAAATGTCCTCGTTCACTATCAAAAGAATTCCTAAATTCTCCAGCTCATTGTCCCTGAGCCATAAGTACCAATTGTCCGATATGAATGTCCCATCTGCCTCCCCTTCTTTGTCAATAAAAATTGAACGTCCCTTTTGGATGAGAAATCTTTAGTATTCCTATCAAAGACACAACTTAAAGGGGGGTCTGGGTGGTTGGGAATGTAGCTAATGCAGAAATAACTATCAGAGATTTAACAAAAAGAGGTCTGATTTGTATTAGAAGTATTCTGAGACCATTAATCCGAAAGTTTCTCTGATATGAAGATATTTAATATAAATTTATAAGGATACACTTATCCCATGTAATAATTTTTAACAGAAATTTGAATTCTACACTAAATGATTCTTGTTAAATAACTTACATTCTGCTGCGGAACTAAAAACAATAACTTCTAAATTATCTGATATCTATGAGTCAAATAAGTTATTAGAAAATACAATAGTTACTTCAGCCCAGCCATTAGAAGCAACATAATTAGACCCTGTTTCTTCAAGAAAAAAAAAAGAAAAGAAAAGAAATCCAAGGTAGATTCTTTCTACAAAGAGTTATAACATTGCATAATTTTTTTTTACCTTTTTAAGACTTTATATCTCTGTATTTGTTCTCTGCTGTGATCTAGTTACTAGAAAGTAATTTAAAGAACTAGACATAAATGGTTAAACAGGTCTGTAATAAGGGAGGGAAAACATATGGATGATTTCTAAGGATCACTTAAAAAAAAAAAAAGCACATGGCAGTGTCCCAAGAAATTAAGGCTTCTTCTTATCGGATCACCTAATGTCCAACCACATGCAGTAATTGTATTCTAATGTCATTGTTCCCTTAAGTCAATGGTTCTCAACCTTTCTAATAGTGCAACCCTTTAACCCTGCCCCAACCACCAGTGCTGGGATCTCAGATACAGACCATTATTGCTGGCTTTTATGTGGGTGATGGTAGTCCAAATTCAGGTCCATATGCTTGGGTGACATGCACTTTACCCACTGAGTCATATCCCCAGCCCAACACTGTTTCTATAGTATCATGTAAGGATTTTTGTTGTCATTTTTAATAATCACATCCATGAGTGAAATTGGAAATGCTTAAACAGACTTTAATGGTTACTCTTACCTGTTAACTATGCTTAATTTAAAACCATCATGGGAGCACACCTCATGATATGTCAATGGAATTTCTAGAAATGGTTAACAGAGCATGGATGTCCCGCCCTGGATATGAGCATCTCTATCCTATGGGATGAGATCTAGGACAAAATAAAAAGAATGTGATCTGAGCACCACCACCACCCATCTCTCTTCCTCCTCTTTCCCTCTTTTCATCCTTCCATCCTTCACTCTTGTCCCTCCTTTCTGACTGGAGACAATATGAATAGCTGCCTCATATTCCAGCCGCTATGCTTTTCCTGCCATGATGGACTATATACCCTAAAACAGTGACTGAAAATAAACTCCTCCATCCTTAAGTTGAATAGGACAGGTATCCTGTCAATGAAAAGGGTGACCAATACATACACAGAAACTAAAAATTTATGATATAAGTATTCTAGTGAATAAGTCAGTGGAGATTATATATTTCTCATTGAAGATAAGAGTTAACCAAAGCCAAGATTACTTTATAGTCATTGCCTATTGTCTTCCTAAAGTATAGTAAACAACTGCTCAGACTTGAAAATATGGCATAGCCCTCATTCTAAGCATGTGCCATTCATCAAATGATATGTATTTAAGTAAAATAACATTAATAGATGTTCTCTTATATTGATTTTGGGATAAAGAGGTCATATTTTATATCATCTGTAGAATTAAGTGGACTGGCCTTTTTTCAGCTGCCTAGGAAACTAATCAATCTCAGTATGCTATATGTAAAGTTAATGCAATACTATTTCTTGATAAAAATAAAGAAATAAAATTAACATTTCTGGATTTTATATCTGTTTGTTATTTACAGGTGTGTTCCGGTGCCTTTTATTTTATTCATCTCACTGTACAATCATATACTTAATGATTTACTTTAGACTCTGGGGACATGGGCAAGTGCTGGGTTTCTCTAGTCCAACATCTTCAGAACTCTCTGGGCACAGATTCTTGATCTCTTATAAGAGGGACATATATGACTTCCAACACAAGTTCTCTGACCATAACCAATCAGATAATCGAGCCTAATTTCAAGGGAGTATGGGAACGATAGAATTCTTCATGACCATTTAGAAAATATTAGTCTCTTTCATAATCACAAAATAAAGCCATGGGGACAAGGATAGGACTGGCATTCACTCAAGGAGATAAGTGCTACATTCTCAATATTCATTCCCACCCCTTGACCCAGATCCCTAAGCCTAAGGCTAAACTGAAATGGCTGCTGAAATTATAAGTATGTCAGAACACTGTTGTTTTTACAATACTCTATGGATAGAATCATGGATTTCTTAGCAAAACAGGATATCTCTTCAATAGTAGTGGCTTTGAGATGAAAGATATCACATGGCAGAAGTCATGGGAAGAGAAACAGGTCCAATTCCTGCAGAAACACTTGCATTCAAGCTTACATTTTCAATAAAGACTCAGGACTTTAGTTTTCGACAATAAAGTGCAATGATATTCTTTGAATACAGAAAATACCTGTAAAAACTATACTTAGACACAGAAAGGGAGACATTAAAGAAGACTCTAAAATATGGACAGACCTTTCCTGCTCATAGATCGACAGATTGACAGATTAATATTGTGGAAAATACTGAATTAAAGGAGACCTACATTTTAATGCAGTCTCCATCAAAGTCTGTGGCATTTTTTCACAAAATTCTAAAAATACAATGGTAAAAATTGCACAAAACACCCAAAACAGACAAAGTAATCCTCAGAGGAAATAGTGAAGCTGAAGAAATGACAAAAACCTGACTGTAAATTGTGTTACAGTGCCATAGTAATGGAATTGGTATAGTACCTGTGCAGACACCTAGACGGTAGAATAGAGAAACCAGAGACAAACTGACATAGTTACAACAGCCTACTTTTTGGCAAAGCTATAAAAATCATAAACTGGAAAAAGAGCAGCATCTTCAGCAAATGCAGAGATGGATACCCACATGTAGAAGAATGAAAATTAAAAAAAAAATGAAAATATCACCCTGCACAAAACAAAACAATTCAAAATAATTCAAAAACCTTAATGCATGACCCAAAACTTCAAAGATGCTAGAGTGAAAATATTTCAAAATGAAGGCATAGGCAATGGTTTTCTGAAAAGTACTCTACAGGAAATACTCCTGAGAATTGATAAATAGGATTACAGAAAAGTAAAAACCTTTACACGGCAAAGGAAGCAATCTCCAGAATAAAGAGAGCCTATAAAAAAATGAAGGAAATATTCAGCTACTACACATCAGACAGAGGATTCACTTTTAGAATATATAAAGACCTGTACAAATTAAACAGCAAGAATATATTATATAGTCAGTAAATGTACTAATGAATTGAATAGACACTCCTCAAAAGAAGAAATTTAAGCAACCAATAAGTACATCAAAAAGTGCTCAACATCCTTCATCATCAGGGAAATGGAAATTACAGCTACTGTAGATACCTCTTACCCCAACCACATTGTCTGTCAACTAGAAATCAAATGGCAATAGATGCTGTCAAGGATGTGAAGGGAGGAACCCTTATTCAATGCTAGTGTGAGGGTAATCTAGTGCAGTCAATCTGAAGTCACTGTGGGGATTCTTTCAAGAATTAAAACCAGAGCTAAAGTCTGACTCTTTGGCTTAGACCAAAGAGACACCAAGTCAACACACCACAGAGACATTTTCACAGCCCTGTTCATTTCTGAATCATTTACAATAACCAGGAAATGTAACTAGTCTAGATATCCATCAACAGATAACTAATAAATACAGTACATATTATTTTCCAACTGTTTCCTAAAAGTTGAAATACTCTCATAGAAAAAAAGAGAGAATCATGAAACTGAGGAGGTAAACACAACATAGGAGGTCCAGGAAGTAAATAAAACTTACAAGACTCAAGAAACTGCAGGAAAAATGAGTCTGATAAGCTGAGCTCCCTGTGAATTGTCCGGGTAACTCATGAATGCAGCTTTTGGGAGTTGTCACCTATGTCATGATGAACTGTTCAAGGACACATCTTTGAATTACCTAAGCTACTGGAAGTAACCTATCATCTATTCTCCTGTATGTCTCTTCAATGAGCTCACTGTCTCATTAAGCTGCACATGGGTGGAATTGTTTCTTTGGTGTTTCATCAATGCCTTATGCTTATACACTTATCAGACCTTTCCAGGAAAGGTCACACAACATCCACATACAATAGAATTTTGTGCACCTATATAGAAAAATAAAATCATGATGTTTGCAGAAAATCAAATAGAACTGGCAGTTATGGCTAAGCAAAGTAAGCCAGACTCAGACAGACAAATACTTTGTGTTTTCTCTCATATGTTGTGATAATTAAGCTTGATTGTCAACTTGATAGAATTTAGAATGAATACAGAAATACATTTTTGGGCATGTCTGAGAGGAGTTCTCTAGATTAAGTTAATAGTAATGGTTGCATGCCATATAATTTTGATTGTTGGCAATTAGGGAGCAGGAGATACTGTTGCCTACTCATTACAAAGAAGGCAAAAATATCACACAAAAACTACCCAAGACATGCAATGGTAGCTGTGTACAGTTTTCTGAGTTGCAAGCTTTATGTTCTGGTCCAGTTGCTAAACAAACTCCCAGAATATTTGCTTGCATTGCTAACCAAGACACACAAAGAAAAGTCATTCAGTGATTTCTGTGATCTCTGGCAGGTATCAGATGTGATTGTCCCTGAACTGTTTCAATATGCACTGGGATTTGCCAAGGGGGAGATGCAATCTGCAAAGCTAGAAACCATCCAAACCATCTCATTTTTCCAAGAGAAAGTGAACTAGAAGAATAATGCATTTACCTTTAGAGACAGAAAATAGTTTAATAGCATAACGCTCCCAAATAGTTGTAAATATCAAGTGGGAACTCTTCACTGACTTAGAGATAGAATGATCTGTTGCTTATAGCAATGTGTCTTTATCTGTTCCCATTCCAACCCATTCTTCCTAAAATAAAATAGTTCCCCTCTGCTTAAATAGCTCTGTAATCCACACACATACAGAATAACGATTTCAGCAGAAACCACATGAGTTTCTTTGTAATTCTAGTCCCAAGCTCCTTCATTTTACCTCTTTATGTTTCTATATACACAACAAACATTTTTTAAAATGATGTCTGCATTTTAATTAAATTATTTCATGACTAGTAAGAACCTTATAATAGTGAGCTTTTTATATCTTGAAATCCTAAAATGGATGGAGCTGGAATTAAAAAGAAAAACTCTAAACACAGCTTAGTCCAGGAGCTAAGGAGGGCAGGCAGTTAGCTTAAGGCAACTCAATACCCTCAATTTATCTCTTCTTTGTTGTATAATGGAATAAGTGATAAATGATATGGTCATCTAAAGGTCTTAGGAAGAGTCAGCTTCTTAAAGATGATAAATCATGAGATGAGGATGGCTCTGTTTGAACCCTTGCTTTGGGGTCAATGAGAAAATCTTAGCCTCTGTGAAGACTCCATTGATAGACTTTTATAAAAATAAATAGCTGAAATCAGGATATTGCTTACATTCCCAATTCCTTCTGCCTTATTGGAAAATAGAGTCTAGCACTTCTCTCAAATGGTATGGGAAATACATGGAACAAGTGTTGACTTTTGTGAAACAAGAACTTTCTGGGCAATGGGGTAGAGAGGGTGATTAGGAAGGAGTGCACCTTTGTGAAGGCAAATGAAGGGGGAGGGGGTAAGGGAGTGGGGCAGGGTAAAGGGATAACATCTTAAATATAAATTCAGAGTACCTAATTTTTTTTTTAAAAAAGAACTTTCTGAATAGCTTGTTCTTTTTTTCTTTTTTATTTTATTTATTTATTTCAGATACATTTTTAAGGATGTAATTAAGTATTTGTGGGTACATATACATACATACATACATATATATATATATATATATATATATATATATATATATATGTATGTATGTATGTAACAATAATATAGGAAAAGAGGCTATTAATTTGAGGGGATAGGAGAGAGACTAGGAAGGGCTGTAGGGAGGAAAGGGGGATGTGATACAATTCTATTTTAATTGAAATATATTCTTTTTTGTTGTTGTTGAGCTTCACACAGTCTGTGAGTTGTTTCTGGGGTGTTGAGAGCTTTCTGGGGTTAGTATCCCAGCTTGTTCTATGTCACTGCGACCACACCCAATTTCAAGACCGCAATACTTTTTTAGACTTTGTCTCCATTCCAAGTAAGAATGTTTGGGTTGAAAACATGACTTCGCAAAATGTAACTGAAGCTACCTTCTAGTTTTCAAAGAGGCAGATGGGTGTCTTTACCCATGTGTCTAAACCCCCTTTGCAACCCCACAGTCTTATTAGCTTTGGGCTAATTCTAAGGTCTTTTGAAGGGTCCCAATTTTCTCCAAGTGACGTGCTGATGTTGGATTACACCATGTCACACTTGAATGTTGTTAAACAGCGTAATCTGCATTGTAATTAACTTCAGCCATTCTCATGACTTTTTATGTCATACTGAGTGTAATTAAATATACTATTAATTCATAATCCATAAAAGCAGAGAGTTGCAATTGTAAACTTATTAATTAGGCTGAAAGGATAGCTATATAGTTAAGAACACTTACTGCTCTCATAAAGGATATGGGTTCAGTTCCTAAAATACACATGATGGAACCCAATTATCTAAAACTCCAGTTCTAGGGTATCTACAACACTTTTCTGGCCTCCTTGGGCAAGGGCATACATGTGGCACACACATATAAGTCTGGCAAGCACTCAAACACATAAAATAAAATAAAATAAAATAAAATAAAATAAAATAAAATAAATATTTTAACTACACTGAGAGTTAGTAAGAGAGCTCAGCCAGTAAAGGTGTTTGCCACATAAACCTGAGACCTGAGTTTGAACCTCAAAACTCACATAAATGGTAAAGAGAATACCAACTTCTTAAAATAATCCACTAAACCCCCAAATAAGCACCATGACTCAACACAGCACTGCTTACAGAAAGACATTATGGGGGAAAACACACTAATATTTTTAATACTAATATTAGCTACTTGAGAATGGGAGATATGTTTTGTTATCTTGAGAAAGAATACTACTACTTAGTCCTAGATGGACTAGACCCACCTGACTCTGCCTCCAAAGTAAGTACGGGAATTAAAGGCTTGTACCAACACATCACATCCAAGAGAGGGTGGAATACATCAGGACCATTTGAAGGAGTAAAATCTCCTTGTTAATGTGCATCCAGGAACTGGAGTTGGGAACTGCCATGTAGGCACTGAGAATCAAACCCAGGTCTTCTGCAAAATCAAGAAGTTCTCTTAACCTCTGCACCATCACTCCAGCCCCAGCAAATCCTTCTGAATCAAAGCTTTTAATCCTTTACCACTAATGTCTAAGAGGTGTATAACTTAAGATGTTTTGATAGGTGTTCCTTTTTTTTTTAATAGCATCTCAATGGGGAAATGTAGAAACTGAAAAGATAAAATGATGCAAATGATATATAGAACTCCAGAAAATCCTGCATACTGAGTTTATTAAGTCATTACATTTGTACCTAAGATAACCAGCTCATAAAAATTGATTTTTATGAGAGTCATGGGCTGCCTAACTACTGCAGTTACATTTGATTTCATGACCGGATTAATAATGAATGATGTTTATGGCTTGAGAAAAATTATAAATACTGAATGTGATTTTTTTCAAGAAGTTGCTACATTTTAATTGCTATGTGTAATTATTCTCATTTTCACAGATGAATCATAGGGCCCACAAAATGGTAGGGACGAATTGAGAGTAATGTGCATAGAAAAAAATTTCGTTGAAAATGTGACCACCAGTGTAATATATTCACAAGATGACATTAAATGGACCATAACCTCCACTCAAAGGCATTTCTTTCCTCATTGACATTAAAACATGATTTTGTAAAAAAAAAAAAAAAAAATGTTTCAGAGTTGGGCCCACATCTTAGTAGTAAAGCACATGCTAAGTGAGGAGTCATGACCCAAAGTTTGGGAGCTGCTAAGCTAAAGGAACCTCTTATGTGTCAGGCCTTATCTGTTACTGTGTCATAAACCTTTGCCTTGCAAACTATCTTCATCTTCTGCCCATTCGCTATATTTATATGATAATTAAATCTCTTTGCCTTTAACTATCATTCCCCAATTTTGTTGATTTATACACATATACCTTCTCCCCCAGTCTCCTTCATAAAGTTACCTCTAAGACTCGAACATAAAGTTCAGAAATTAGCTTCCAAAAAGCTTTATGCCCTAACCCCACTTAGTGAAATCACCCTCCTACTTTAAGAACTCTTAAGTACTCACCACCTCCTTCCTTTGGTTTGCAAAGTTGGGTTTGCAGTGGGTAAAATTATCTCCTTTTTGTGCCCAGCTGAGGTGAGCTATCCAGACATGGTAGGCTGTAACCTTAATAGCAGTATCTTCCAACAGTTTTCTTATCAGTAGGCTAGGGGTGACAATATCTGACTGGTCTAGATGACATACTATGCAACAGCATACAATCTTTCTCAAACATAAGTGATTGCTTAAAGACTAAAAGCAATTTTATTTTGGTATATATATATATATATATGTTTGTGTGTGTGTGTGTGTGTGTGTGTGTGTGTGTATACATGTGTGTGTATACATATGTGTGTGATGTGTGTGTGTACATATGTATGTGTGGTTTGGGTGTGTGTGTGATATCACAGTTAAAAATATAAAAGAAAATATGATGAAAATAATGATTCCTATCCATTCTAATTCTTATTCACTATAAGTTCTCTGTCCTAGATTCAATCATCCCACTGTTTTTTGAGATATATGTGAAACTATTTTACCTACTGAAAATATGTACTTTACCTACAAATAACTTTTTTAAGTACACTGTATCTGTAGCAAGAAATGATAAGACAATACTGAGAAATAAATGCATTGTTACACTCAGTGATTGAAAACCTTAACACTACGCTATCAGTGCTCCCAGAACATATCTAAAAATTCAAGGAGATCACTATTCAAATCTAAGCAGTCTTATTTTAGAAACTGAAAGCTAAGTCTACAATTTATTTTACAATGTGAGGAGTCAAACTTCTGGAAAAAAAAGAAAAACAAAGCTTGAAAATTTACATCCCATCTGTAAGATATACTATAAAATTATGGCAATAAACACAGTGGAAAATTGACAAATAATTTATAAATATGTATCAATGAATTAGCATAGAGCAAAAAAAGTTTCAAGAGACAACAGTAAATTGATTGAGAAGGGTAACAATTTGAGACAGAGCCCTACAATTTAACTTTTGCTGTCCTGAAATTCTCTATGCAAACAAGACCGGCCTTAAATTTATAATCTTCTTGTCTCGACCCCCTGAGTACTGAGAATATAGGCATAAAATCACTCAGGCCTAGCTCTTGTTAGATGATTTTTGATAAACTTTCATTTGTTGGATGGAAAAAGAAATGTGTTTTCATCAAATGATACTTGAACAAATGGATCTCTGGACATGGTCTCAATGTTTGTCTTCCCTCTATCTGAAATCCCAGCCCTCAACATAAAGTGTAGGCAGAAGACTGTGGTATTGGATTCAGTAATAAGGGTACCACAATGTCTCATAAATTAATTCCCTTATAAAAAAGATCTTATAAAGATCCTTTGCTGCCTTATGATGGTATAGTGAGATGCACTAATTTTCAGCAATAGATTCTTGACAGACACAGAATCTACTGGCATTTTAACTTTAGACCACTGAACTTCCTTGGCTGAGATGCCTATTTGTCGGTTACAAATGACTCAGGTTATGCATTAAGAAAATTTTTATGCCAGGCAGTGGTGGTACACATCTTTAATCCCAGCACTCAGAAAACAAAAGCAGGCAGATCTCTTGTGATTTCAAAGCCAGCCTAGCTTAAAGAAAGAGTTCCAGGACACCCAGGGCCACACAGAGAAACCTGTCTCAAAAAGATTTAAATGAACAAAAGAAAAGGAAAAGAAGGAAAGAGAAAGATAGAGACAGACAGACAGAGCAAAAGAGACAGAGACAGACAGACAAACATAGAGAGAGATTTTATAACAGGGAAAAGGAGTAGGGAGTTTCAAGATGGCTCAACTGATAAAGGCACTTGTTAACTAGCCTATGACTTGAGTTCAAACTCCAAATGAAGTATGAAGAGGCAAAATTCTTAAAAAAAAAAAATGAAAACCGAGATTGGACACTGACAACCTGTCTATAAAGATTACTATAAAGTTATAGCAATCAGCATGATATAATGAACAAAGAAACTTCCATAACTTACCTTCTGAACTCTACATGAATATTTTGGTGTGTGTGTGTGTGTGTGTGTGTGTGTGTGTGTGTGTACACGCACATACTTGGTCATTCTAAGACTCCAGTATCTCAGAGGCAGCTTGACTCTCAGGATCTCTGACACACTCAGGATCCCAGCATCACAGGATCCCAGAATCACAGAATCACAGAGGCACCTGTACTCTGAGGAGTTTTGATACAATCAGGATTTCAATAAGGACACAATCCAGCCAGAGACATCTAGGGCAGGAATCACTAGAGACAACCAGATGGCAAGAGGCAATCACAAGAACACAAGCAACAGAAACCAAGTTCACTTGACATCATCAGAACCCAGTTTTCCCACTACAGGGAGTCATGGATATCCCATCACACTTGAAAAGCAAGATTCATATTTGAAAACATATCTCATGATAAGAGTACTTGAGTAAGAACATGTATAACTTCTTTAAAGAAGTACAAGAGAACACTACCAAGCAGGAGAAAGAATTGATCTAAACCATCCAGGATCTAAAAATGAAAATAGAAACAATTTTTTAAAAAATCACAAAGTGAGAGAAGCCTAGAGATAGAAAACCTAGAAAAGAGATCAGGAATCATAGATGCAAGCTTCACCAACAAATACAAGAGATAGGATAGAGAATCTTGGGGAAAGAAGATACCATAGAAAACATTGACACAACAGTCAAAGAAAATTCAAAAATAAAAAGTGTCTAACACAAAACATCTAGGAAATTCAGGACACAATGAGAAGACTAAACCTAAAAATAATAGGCATAGAAGAGAGCGAAGATGCCCAACTTACAGGCCCACTAAATATCTTCAATAAAAGTATAGAGGGAAAACTTCCCTAACCTAAAGAAAAAGATTACCATGAAAGTACAAGAAGCCTACAGAACTCCAAATAGGTTGAACCAGGAAAGAAACTCTTGTCACATAATAGTCAAAACACCAAATGCACAAAACAAAGAAAGAATATTAAAAGCAGTAAAAGAAAAAGGTCAAGTAACATATAAAGGTATACCTATTAGAATTACACCAAACTTTTCAACAAAGACCATAAAAACTATAAGGTCCTAGAAAAATGTCATTAAGACCCTAAGAGAAAACAAATGCCAGCCCACGCTACTATACCCAGCAAAACTCTCAATTACTATAAATGGATAAACCAAGATATTGCATGACAAAAATAAATTCACACAGTATAATTCCACAAATGTATCCCTGCGAAGGATAACAGATGAAAATCTCCAACACAAGGAGAGAAACTACACCCTAGGAAAAGCAAAAAAGTAATCTTCATGCAACAAACCCAAAAGAACATATCCACACAAACATAATTGCACATCTAACAACAACAAAAAAACAGGGAACAAAAATCCCTATTTGTTAATATATTTTAACATGAATGGACTCAATTCCCCCCAATAAACAGACATAGACTATCATATCAGACTGAATACATAAACAGGAACCAGCTTTTTGCTGCATACAGGAAATGTACCTCAGTGAAAAAGACAGACACTATCTCAGAGTAAGAGGCTAGAAAACAATTTTTAAGCAATTGGCTCAAGAGACAAGCTGGAGTAGCCATTCTAATATCAAATAAAATTGACTTTCAACCAAAAGTTATCAAAAAAGACAAGGAAGGAGATTTCATATTCATCAAAAGAAAAATTTACCAAGATGACCTCTCAATCTTGAACATAGATGTTCCAAATGCAAGGGCACCTACTTTCTTTTTTTTAAGTCAAGAACTTATTTTATTTATTTTAAAATAAACATGGAAGCTTCCCCATTATCCACCACCCTACAAAACTTTTGAATGTGGAATGTTCAACATCCTAAGAAGTTTTAGTAGGCAAAACTCCAGTTGTCTAATGACGAATATCTGAAAATAATTGTTTTTAGTAGCTGATTACCGGCTTGGAAAAAAAAGTTTGCAAAAGGCTAAAAGTAAAATTTAATTTCTGTGTATCTGGTTTAATGTGGAGATCTTTGATCCACTTACACTTGAGCTTTGTACAAGGAGATAAGAAAGGGTCTATTTTCATTCTTTTGCATGTTGAGTGCCAGTTGGACCAGCACCATTTGTTGAATAGGCTGTCCTTTTTCCATTGAATGTTTACTGCTCCTTTGTCAAAAAACAGGTGACCATATACATGAGGGCTCATTTCTGGATCTTCTATTCCATTGATCCACATGCCTATTTCTGTACCAGTACCATGCAGTTTTCAGCACAATTGCCTTGTAATGTAGCTTGAGGTCAGGGATAGTGATTCCCGCAGATGTTGTTTTGTTGTTGAAGATGGATTTCGCTATTCTAGGTCTTTTGTCATTCCATATGAAATTGCACATTGATCTTTCCAATTCCATGAAGAACTGGGTTGGAATTTTGATGGGCATTGCATTGAATCTGTAGATTGCTTTTGGTAGGATGGCCATTTTTTAAGATGTTGATTTTTCCAATCCATGAGCATGGGAGATCTTTCCATTTTCTGAGATCCTCCTCAATTTCTTTCTTTAGAGGTTTGAAGTTCTTGTCATACAGGTCCTTCACTTGCTTAGTTAGAGTCACACCAAGATATTTCATAGTTTTTGTGACGATTGTGAAGGGTACCTTTTCCCTAATTTCTTTCTCCACATGTTTGTCCTTTGAGTATAGGAAGGCTACTGATTTGTTTGAGTTAATTTTGTATCCAGCCACTTTGCTGAACTTGTTTATCAGCTGTAGGAGTTTTCTGGTGGAATTTTTGGGGTCACTCAAGTATACTATCATGTCATCGGCAAAGAGTGATGTTTTTATCTCTTCCTTTCCGATTTGTATCCCCTTGATCTCCTTTTGCTGTCTAATTGCTCCAGCCAGGACTTCCAGTACTATGTTGAATAGGTAGGGGAAGAGTGGGCAGCCTTGTCGAGTCCCTGATTTTAGTGGGATTGCTTCAAGTTTCTCGCCATTAAGTTTGATGTTGGCTGTTGGTTTGCTGTATATTGCTTTTATTATGTTTAAGTATGGACCTTGGATTCCTGTTCTTTCCAGGACTTTCTTAACATGAAGGGCTGTTGGATTTTCTCAAATGCTTTCTCAGCATCTAGTGAGATGACCATGTGATTTTGATCTTTGAGTTTGTTTATATGGTGGATTACGTTGATGGATTTCCTTATGTTAAACCATCCCTGCATCCCAGGGATGAAGCCTACTTGGTCATGATGAATGATCGTTTTGATGTGTTCTTGGATTCAGTTTGCAAGGATTTTGTTGAGTATTTTTGAGTTAAATTAGACAAAAGATAAATGAAAATACTTCAGAAATAGCTACTAGACATAACCGCAAAAGTCTGTAACACCTCACTTTAGCTGCTAGCTGTTGAACACCAGTGTTTCAAGATACAGCGTTTAGAAACATGTTTTGTTTTGCTTATACCATCAGAACTGAAACTTCTGTCTGTCAATGACTCTAAAACACATACTGGTCCTTTTCAAAAGATAGCAATTTAAAAGGGTTGTAGCAGCAGGCATTTGATATCTTTTTTCTCTGAAAACGTTCAGGCTGCAGGAGAAAAACATGTGACAAATGTGTTATGATTATCCATCAACTAGAGATTTTCATCAGCACCTATTACCAATTTGAATAACAATACAGCAAGACTCAAGGGTTAGTGATGACAGTGAACGTTATGAGGAGGAATGACAGGCAGGACCAGTCCTAGCGTAAGTCATTGTTTCAAAGACTGTTAAGTGTTCAAAAGGTATCTAAATAATTCACATTGAGCACAGAAGCAGCCCTTCCAGATTATACCCCATTTTGATGCATATTTTCCAGAAGAACCAATTAAAGCCTGATTTGCATTTTGGCTTTGTCTAACACACTACCCACTACTAAAGAGCAATTTACATGTGTTTTTAATCACAGTCGTTTGACCAGAAGACTAGTGAATTCTATGTCAAGGCTGGTAAACCAGCCTCACTTGTGTGATTAAGGACCCATGCATGATTTGGTATGCTTCTAATCTGTCGGTGCTCCAATTTAATGGGAAAAGCTATGAAATGCAGTTGTTTTGCTAAACCACACCCCACTGCTTCCAGTTTCCTTTCGAGAAAAATGCTTTACCTTTGTCAATTACCATAGAATAATTCTAGGGATGATTGTAAACTTTATTCAATATCAAAAAGTCAATCTTGCATTTTTTTCCAAGCCACTTCAACTAACTATGAAGATATTATCACCCCATGAGTATATAATGTTTTACTCCTAAGCAAGGGTGAGGAATCTGAGCATCGTGTACAAGGCTCAAGATGATGCTTAGGACACACAGAATAAGAACAGTTTCCTTCCATATCCAGGTAATATAAAGCTGACAATTGTAGTCCTGTCTTTATGGGATGAAAACAGTCCCTTTACAGTAAGTTTCCTGAAAGGAAGAACAAATAAATAATACCTCTTTTGGTAACATATTATGGTACACTGGCCAGTGTGTTTTTGGCGATTAAACATAATCCTGTGTATCACATTAATTCACTTGTTGAGTGTTCATTTGCGGCATCCCTCTGTTGGTTCTTGGGGGCCCACCACGACCTTTTGGGGCTCACCGTGGTCCACTCTGCCCAGAGCCTTGCTTGAAATTCTGCTGATATCCATCCCGCTAGTAGCCAGAATAGTCCCGGGGAGCACTGAACTGAGACTGTGTATAACCACTGTTTGGAGTGTTCGAGAATGAAGAGCGGTAACCATCATATCCTCCTCTAAACCCATTGTCAAGGCCCTTGTATCCATTCATCAAGCCTCTGGCACCAGGAGACCCTAGTTGTAGTAGGGCTGACTGCTACGTGGAAAGCCAGTGCTCTGCTGGGGTGGCTGCTGATGGTTACCAGGCACTTGGTGTTAAGTGCCAACCACCGTTTGCAGCTGGTCTTGTTGAAGCTCTGTTTGCTCCACTTGGTGAGGCTGACTGGAAAAACTGGTTATAAGTGGCCTGGTACTGACTCTGTTGTTTTAGTTTCTGATTCATTAACAGAAGGAACTGGGGAATTCATATTGAATACCGTTTGCATGGATCAGAATGGAGCTGCATTTACATTGATTCCATTGCTATGCAAAGGTTTACTTGTCCCAGCCTGGAACACTTGGAGCCAAGAAGCAGCAGGAAGGGATGATGATGCTGTAGTCTGTTCTGTATTTAAAGATATTGTTGCCTGAATTTGATCAATTGGCTCCTTTTGTGGCCGCTGCGCTGTAGCGTAAATCGGCTGGTACAAGGGTTGAGATGCTGTATACCCCTCACTTGTGGAGGAAACCAAAGGAACCTGTGTGGTTTCTGGTTGTACAGGAACTTGATTAGATTGGGCAAGTCTAGATTCAGAATGAACTTGAGGGAAAGCCAGCTGAGGCACATCCATGTTTTGGGTAGGGTTCATAGGTTGTGCTGATACAATGGCAGGATCAAGGGTCTGATTTTCAAAATCCAACATTGAATCCTGTATGAAATTATAGGACCCTTGCACTTGCGCCATCAGATCCTGTACACGCTGTTTTCTCACAAGTGGATCTGACTGAGCCACTGGAGTCAATGAGTGGGGCTCTGGTACTGAAGGAGTTGCAGTCTGAGGTTGCTGCTGGAGTGAGTTTACCACCTCAACTGTTTCAACTGCCCACTCATCCACTTGCCCCTTCTCACCGCTGCTGAACTGTGTTTCTGCCATGAACTGCCTATCGACATACTCTGTTGATTCAACCTCACTTTGCTCTGTGTATTCTTCCATTGGTTCAGGTTCGGCTTCAGCTACCTGGTCTTCCACTGTAGGTGCTGAAGCTGCCTCTTCCTCCTCACACAACCCATTTTGATGATTGTGAATGCTGTCAAAGTAGTCCGACTGAAAAACACGCTCAACAATTTCCTTTAGAGCTTTATAGGTTGTTCCATATACAGGCTTTTCTTTCCCTTCCAGCAAATCCCACAAGTGAATGGAGGCGTGTTCATACTGCTCATTTAACCTTAAACTCATGTCACGCTCAGGGTCTACTAGCTTGTAGAATTCATCCAACAATGACAGCTCCTCTTCAGACAATATTGGCACTGCACTCGGACCTTGTTTCAGGTCAGTTCTCACATCATCATCCCCCAGCTTATCCAATACGTACTGAAGCTCAAGGACAGTTTTTAAGCGCTTCTGTTCTGCTTCTCTCGTAAGCTGCTTCTGACGTGCTGTCTTCTTTATTTTTTTCTGAATATCTTGACTTAATGCCATGAAACTCCTCTGTAATTCCTTTGCAAACTCCAAATTATTTGTGACTTCCTGGTACTTAGATATGGCATCCAGCTGGTCTTGATTGAGCCTTTCCCCTTTATTCATTCATTCCTGGTAATCATCAAGTTTACCCTTTTTCTTCTCAAGGTTCTGAAGTTTCTTGTCAATTGTGCTGAGAAATCTGCTTCATGGCCTTGGTCTGGACCACACCGGTGCCAGAAGCCGCCGCCTCACTCCCGGAGGAACCGGATGGCGGCGGTGGTCGGGACCACTTGCTGCCGCTTCCGCTGTGGCTGCTAGCTGAGGGCATTTTTAAACCGAGAAAAGAGGAGAAAAAAAGCGGAAGGGAAGGACAAGAGCAGCAAGTCAGGAGACAGACAGGGAGAGACCCACCCACTTTCATAATAGAAACTTTACTAAAGTTCAAAGTATGCATTGCACCACATACATAAATATTGGAAGACTTAAACATAACACTCTCATCAATGGAAACATCATAGAAACCGAACCTGAACAGAGACAGAGTGAAACTAACAGAATTTATGAACCAAATGTCTTTGACATATATCTATAGGACATTATATTCTAAAACAAAAGAATATACCTTCTTCTGAGCACCTCACAGTTCCTACTCCAAAATTGACCATTTAATCAGTCACAAAACAAATCTCTACAAATACAAGAAAAATGAAATATTCCCATGCATCCTATCAGATCACAGCAAACTGGTAGCCAAAATCAAACTAAATAGAGAGAAAATTGAAGCAAACCCACTAAAATCCGGAACTATACAAGGCTAGGCACGCTCTTCCTACCTATTCAATATAGTAGTCAAAGTCCTAGCCACAGCAATTAGACAATAAAAAGAGGCCAAAGGAATAGAAGTTAGAAAGAAATAAATAAAAATATCACTATTTGGGAATGATATGATAATATATTGATGTGACCCCAAAAAATCCATCAGGGAACTCCTAAACTTGATAAATAAATTCAGCAAAGTGGCTGGATATAAAATTAACTCAAACCAATTAATAGCCTTTCTCTACTCAAAGAATAAAGAGGCTGAGAAAGAAATTAGGGAAATGACACCCTTCACAGTAGTCACAAATAATATAAAATCCCTTGGTGTGACTTTAACCAAGGAAGTGAAAGATCTGTATGACAAGAACTTCAAGTCTCTAAAGAAGGAAATTGAAGAAGCTCTCAGAAGATGGAAAGATCTCCCATGGTCATGGATTGGGGGAATCAACATTGTAAAAACGGCAATCTTGCCAAAAGCAATATACAGTATCAATGCAGTCCTCATTAAAATTACAACTGAATTCTTCATAGAGTTGGGAAGAGCAATTTGAAAATTCACTTGGAATTACAAAAAAAAAAAAAAAAAAAAAAAAAAAAAAAAAAAAAAAAAAATTCCAGGAGAATCACCATCCCAGATCAAGCTGTACAACGGATCAATTGTAATGAAAAACAGCATGGTATTGGTACAGAGACAGGCAGGTAGGTCAATAGAATAGAAGTAAAGAGCCAGAAATGAACCCAGACATTTATGGTCACTTGATCTTTGACAAAGAAGCAAAAACCAGCCAGTGGAAAAAAGATAGCATTTTCATCAAATGGTGCTGGTCTATCTGGCAGTCAGCATGTAAAAGAATGAAAATCAATTCATTCTTAGCACCTTGTACAAAGCTCAAGTCCAAGTAGATCAAGGACCGCCACATAGAACCTGATACACTAAAACTAATAGAAGAAAAAGTGGGGAAGAGCCTAGAACACATCAGCACAGTGGGAAATTTCCTGAACAAAACACTAATGGCTTATGCTGTAAGATCAAGGATTGACAAATGATACCTCATAAAATGGCAACGCTTCTGTAAGGCAAAGGACATTGTCAATAAGACAAAATGGCAACCAACAGATTGAAAAAAGACTTTTAACAATCCTACAACCGACAGAGGACTAATATCGAATATATACAAAGAACTCAAGAAGTTAGACTCCAGAGAATCAAATGACCCTATTAAAAATGGGGGACAGAGCTAAACAAAAAATTCTCAGCTGAGGAATAATGACTGGCTGAGAAGCACCTAAAGAAATGCTCAACATGTTTAGTCATCAGGGAAATTAAAATCAAAACAACCCTGAGATTCCACCTCACACCAGTCAAAATGGCTAATATGCTGGCAATTATGTGGATAAAGAGGAACATTCCTTCATTTTTGGTGGGACTGAAGGCTGGTACAATCACTCTGGAATTCAGTCTGGATGTTCCTCAGAAGATTGGACATAGTACTACCTGAGGATCCAGCTATACCACTTCTGGGCATATACCCAAAAAAAATGGTCCAACATATAACAAGGACACATGCTCCACCATGTTCTTAGCAGCCTTATTTATAATAGCCAGGAGCTGGAAAGGACTCAGATGCTCTTCAACAGAGAGGAATGAATGCAGAAAAATGTGATACATTTACTCAATGGAGTACTATTCAGCTATTAAAACAATGACTTTATGAAATTTTTAGGCAAATAGATGATACTAGAAAATATCATCCTGAGTGAAGTAACCCAATCACAAAAAAACACACATGATATGTACTCACTGATAAGTGGATATTACTCCAAAATCCAAGAGTACCCAAGATACAAGTCACAGACCACATAAAGCTCAAGAAGGAAGACCAAAGCATGGATGCTTCAGTTCTTCTTAAAAGTGAGAACAAAATACTTAAGGAAGAATACATAGAAACAAAGTATGAAACATAGACTGGAGGAAAGGCGATCCAGAGACTGCCCTACCTGGGGATCCATCCCATATACAGACACTAAACCCAGACACTATTGTAGATGCCAAGAAGTACTTGCTGACAGGAGTTTTACATAGCTGTCTCCTGAGAGACTCTGCCAGAATCTGACACATACTGAGGCAGATGCTCACATTCAACCATTGGACTGAGCATGGTGTTCCCCAGTGGAGGACTTAAAGGAAGGTCTGAAGAGGCTGAAGGGGTTTGTAATCCTATAGGAAGAACAAAAATATCAATCAAACAAACCCCCCCAGAGCTCCCAGGAATGGAACCAAACTACCAACCAAAGAGTACACATGGAGGAACCCATGGCTCTACTGCATATGTGGCAGAGTATGGCCTTGTCAGACATTAATGGGAGGAAAGGCTCTTGGTCCTGAGAAGGCTCAATATCCCAGTGTATTGAAATGCCTGAATTCTAAGTGTGTAGGTAGGTGAGGGGGCACCTTTATAGAAGCTGTGAAAAGGAGGATGAGATAGGTAATTTCCTGAGGGGAAACTGGGAAAGCGGAAAATACTTGAAGTGTAAATAAATAAAATATCCAATAAAAAGGGATAAAAAGAAAACCAAATATTCACACTCAGACTTGGAAGGAAAAAGGAAATAGA
Organism: Micromys minutus; assembly: GCF_963924665.1. Lineage (NCBI taxonomy): Eukaryota > Metazoa > Chordata > Mammalia > Rodentia > Muridae > Micromys > Micromys minutus. The sequence continues at coordinate 24,678,331 of NC_137970.1, read as the reverse complement.
TAAATAAGTTATATCCACAGTGTGTAAATAGCTCCTACAAGTAAAATATTTAAAGACAACCCCCAAAATAAGTAGAACCTTTAAACAAAACTAACAAATAAAATGTTATTAAAGAATCAATAAATGTGTTAAAGATATTCACACAGTACATAAACACAATCACTAAAATTGTTGTTTTTTAACTTAAATGAAAATTCTAAATTTGAATATAAATTTACATTTTAAATGTAACTAACTATACCTTAATGCTAAGTACTCAGAACAATTTTGATGAGAATCTAACATTGATAGTCCATATGGACATTTTCTAATGAAGTTGAACATAAACTATATCATGACCCATTTATTTCCTCACTTGGAACTAAAAAGTTAAAACATGTTCTCAAAATGTTTCAAGTAGAGAATGTTGGTTGCAGTGTTATTCAAAGTAGATAAAAAGGACAAATATACTGGGAGTCTATCAATAAAAGAATGGAAAATAAATTGTGGTATGTTTACATAGTGATTTCCTACCCAGCAATTAACAGGAATGAATTAGGAATGCGTAAGCTAACATAGGAAGGTCATCATTTACACTTAGGGAAAACTCACAAGGTTCTGTGTATAGAAAGTGTTAGAACAGACATGACTCATCTATGGTAGTGAAAATTAGGACTGTGAGGGAGTGGTGAAGAGAACTGACTTTATAAATGTAAACAAAAAAAAATTCTTAAGTAGCAGAAAATCTTATACATTGGAGTACCAGCTACAAGGATATAAATATTGTGAAAACTCATTGAATTGTACACATAAGGTTGGAGAATTTCAAAGTATATAATTATATTTCACCAAAAAGTTTAAAAGAAAAACAGAAAGTGGAACAGGAGGGCGAACTGGTACAACATGTTTATGACATTGTTCCATGTGCTGTTATTTTCTTTCAACTGAGGTTAGCACTGTGGAGTGCTATTTTTATAATGTAAGTCATAGAGGTAGAAGATACATCTGCTGAACTTGCTTCCTACAATCCCAATCCCAGTACCAATTATTAGAGAGGTTCGAAGAGGAAGATGATTGCTGATGGTTAAAGAACAAAAACTTACATTTTCAATAAATTTTCTATACATTTCTAGTGTAGTGAAAAATAACAGTAGCTAGGATAGTATTGTATATCTTAGAGCATTTCAATTTCATGTGTATCATTTGTAAAGCAATTTGTACCACTGGAGTATGCAGAACATCAGAGAAGCAATCAGTAACCCTTTGAGTAAGTTTGGGTTCCAGTTTTTCTCTGCTGTGGAGTTCAAATTGTGCCATCTGTTGTATGCCTTTAAAACAGATGCTTCCCCACTTCTGGTGTTTTATGTTGTCTGTCAAAGCAATGGCGGGTAGGGCAATAGGTGATATATAGATGATATTTCAGTGTTGTCAGAGAAGTAATACAACATGAAGACCTATGACCCTTCTCATCTTTAAAAAAAAACTGGAGTAATTAAATGAAAGCAATCATCTAGAACTCCCATTTCATGACCAACAAACCCTAAAAATAGAAAAGAGCTCAACTGGGTCAGTCAAGATTGATTAGAAAAAGAGGGAAACAGTTCTGCAGTGATGTCATATGACATCCATGAGAGGAATTGTATCTTAAGAGAACAGAGTCAAAACTTATTCAGTAAGCTCAGAAAGGTGACAAAAAAGAACAAACCAATGCAGATCTGGAACGCATAGATCTAGTCAAGTGTTTATAACAGATAAAGATGTCTTTGAGTCAACAAGATGACTCAGCAAGTAAAGGTGCTTGCCTGTAAATCTAATGACCTTAATCCCCCAGTTCCACATGGTGGAATGAGAGCACAGAGTACAACACATGTGCACACACACACACACGTGCACACATATACACATAAATAAATGCAACTGATAAAAAAGATTACATTAAAAAGTCTACATTCCAAAGAAATCAGTAGAGAAAAATTAAAAATCTTGCTTGTGTACAGAAATTTTACCTCTATATATCAATGGAAATCTTCCTTGGAGAGATATATTAGAAACACGAAATAGATGGTTTATAAGAACATCAATGGCCAGGGTCTCAGATGATTTGTTTTTTCTCAGAATTTCATTATCTGGACATGTATGAAGAAGTCCTGAAGTGATCTTCTCAGAGATGCTAGAGAAATACAGTAATATATTACCCATTAGTCCATTAGACCAAAAAAGACTGTGGAGTTATTCTGCAGAGTACCAGATGAACAGAAATTACTGTTATTATTTTCAGTAATGCTGTCAAACTCATCTTAAAAGATCTTTTCAGCTATTACAGGCATTCTGGTACATTTACATTTTCAAGTTGTGATAAATAAATGATAAGATGTGTCTTATGTGATACCCTATCATAAGGTATGTCAGTAAAATGTGGGGGGGAAAAACAGCACTTTGCAAATTGTGTTAGACCTCCTTTTGCAAGGTTTTCCCACAGATAGAATTACAGTATATCTGAATTCAGTTATCTCCTGTAAAATTTTATATCTAAAGCTGTGTGCATCAAGATAAACAGATAATCCTGTATGTTTTACTAATAATCATATGTTAAAGAGTATATTTTAAATTAATCAGCATAATCATAATGGTAACCACAAGAGTGTCTATACAACAATAAAAGATAGAAAGTAAAAGTAATATATGTATGCCTAATATTTGATTATCAAATAGAGTCATTATACTTCAATTTGAGTACTAGTCAGCCTGATAAAAAACATTTTTCACCTACATTTGTATTTGGCCAATAACGTTCATTTAGTAGTGCCTTCCCAAACTATGAAAGATATAGTTATATATTTATACAAGTATAGCTTCATACCTTTCAATAAAATGTTGTCTCTCACCCTTGCATCTAAATGTAGCCCTAGCTATTTTATACCATTAAATACTGTAAACTTACAAGTTACAAATTGGGCTTTATACTTACCTTGTACCCTGCTTCCATTTTCTCTTCCTCCATGTATAGACATGATAATTTTAGCAGAAGGGACAATGTAGACATGTGCCAGGAAGTGCCTCATCTCTGGAGGATTCTCTCATCTATCTTGGAGTCCTATCATTTCCAGTTTCTTTACCAGGCCAAAAAAAAAAAAAAAAGTACAGAACTTTTAGCCATGAACGTAAATCCCATTCCTCATGGCCAAGGTTCTCATACTGACAGATCAACCTGCTTTAAGTATTGACCTGCACAGAGTTGTGTACAACTGTGGTATGTAACTTTTCCCAGAGTTCCGGGATGGCTTACTAACAACTCTTAAATTAGTTGTGCCACTTTTTCAAACTGCCATTTATTGAAGTGTTTTCTGTTAGTCTGAGAGGGGTGATATTACTTCTAGTTTCAAGCCACTTTGTGGAATTTAATATAAGAAGAACAAATCAGGATCCTGATTGAAACTTGATTATTGAGGCAGGGCGGGAGAGAGGAGAGCTCAGTGATTAAGAGCATGCACTGCTCTTCCAGAGGACTGACATTTAATTCAAAGCATGCACATGGTGACTTATATCTAGCTGTAGCTACAGGTCCAGGGGATCTGATGCCCACTTCTGGCCCCTTCGAGCCCTGCACACATGTGTTGCACAGACATACATACATTCAGCAAAGCACACAGACATATATTAAGATTAATAAAATTAAATTTAAAACAATAATAAAGACTTTTCAAAGGAAAGACTAAATCTATTGAACTTAAATGTCTAACATCATGGAAGTAGTCAAATTATGAAATATCTACCCAAACAGATTGACAACATTAAATACAAATGACAAATTCAGTATATATAAAAGATGTGTCAAAGAATATTTCAGTATATTAAAAATACCTGTTAGCATTCTGTCTAAGCTCTACCCTAGTTACCTGGAAACAGCCAGGTATGGTTGACACTTAAAGGGGCTGCTTGCCCCCTCCTCACTCTCTTGTTCTCTCTTTCTTTTTTGCTCTCTTGCTCTTGTTCTTGACTTTCCCCCCCCCCATTCCCTTCCACCCTCTCTCCATGTGCTCATGGCCACCCTCTACTTCTCATCTCGTCTCATCACGTCTCTTCTCTTTCTTCTCTTCTCTCCTCCTCTCCTCTTCTTCGTCCTTCTTTTTCTTCTCTCCCTTCCTCCCTTCTCCCTCCCTGCCTCTGTCGCTTTCTCTGTCTCTGTCTCTACTAACTACCCTCTTGACTCCCCTCCCATGCCATGAATAAACTCTCTTCTATACTATACCATCCTGCAGCTGGTCCCTCGGGGAAAAGAGATGCCTCAACATGAGCTCACAGAGGCATCCCTTTCCCCCCACACTTCACCACACCTCCACAGAACATATCCCTACTCTCTTTATCTTTTTATAAACACATCAATTCCCTTGGCAGGGATAGTCCTGGTCTGGGCAGCTGCCAAGAACTATATGGATACCCAGGGCTGTTCAAAACTGGCCGTGGCCCTCACTGGAAGTGGTACTCTGGAGAGCTGGCCCCACCTCTCACTAGCAAGTGATGAGGAGAGTAGGCCCTAAGCCTTGCACAGGCAACACAGAGGAGCCAGCCCTCCCTGGTGGCAGAATCAAGGATGGACTGGCCCCAAGGGCCTGAATTGGAGAGGGCTGATCCTGCCTCATCTGGTGTGGGGTAGCATGGCTGCAGATATGACACACTTCTTCTCCCTGGCCCCTTATCACCTCCAGCAACCAAGAAAATTAGCCTTTGACTCATGAGATGGAGAGTTGGCCCTGTCTCTTGCCAGCTACATTCTAAAACTCACGTGGGCGTCAGAATAGAACTCACCCTACTGGGCACGGGAGAGCTGGCCTTGCCACTTGTCTTCTGTGAGGTGGAGAGGTTATGTAGGAGTGATGTCCTCTTTCACCCCTTGGAACCTGCAGTAATCCAGAAAGCTGGCCCCCAAGTCATGAGAGTGGGAAAGCTGTCCCCAGCCTCTTGCAAGTTCGAGCACTTAGGAGAGTGGGCCTGGGCCTTGACTGGGCAGGACAGTGGAGATGTCTGGAGGCATGGGGGAGAAGAACTGACCTTGAACCCAGCTGCCACTGAGGCCCAGATTCAAGGATTTCAGTTGTCCTATCTCAAAATCTGCATCATCTGTGTATTGTTGGGGAGATGAAAGGGCCCATACTACTGTTCCAAAACTGCTGTATCTATATAACACGGGGCAACAACTGGGTAACCAGGAAGAGTTTCGGCAAGGATACAATACTGATGTCACAAAAGCTAAGGATCTCAAACCAATGATGCATTGCAATGAACATTTGCAAATGAAGATATGTGGAGAGACAGGTATTCTCTAGGACACACCTTGACACACTACAGGTTTGTTTTCTATGCTTTTTGTTTTGGTTTTGTATGTTTTTACTTATTTATTTATTTGTTTGTTTATTTATTTTGGTGGGGAAAAGTTGCAAGGGTGGAGGGTGGTTAGGAGGGGACAGGGGAATGATATGAAACTTAAAAAAAGATTATCAAAAAGTTTTTAATGCCAGTGACAGCATTATAAATTTAACAGAATTATTTCAAAGCTGCATATATAATTTTGTATTCTTTCTTGAAGACAGTATGATAAAGATGATAGGTTGTAAATACATACACATGCACACTCCTATATATGCATATATAATAATACACTGAGTATAGATGGATCAAAGTACTTTTATATATGTTTAAGTGAATCATACATTTTTTACATTTTAATTATTTTATTTACTTAGTGTAAGTGAACACATGCCACAGTGCCTGGATGGAGGTCAAAGGACAACTTATAGGACTTAGCTCTTTCATTCCACTATGTAGATCCTAGATACTGAATGTGAATAATCAGGCCTTGTGGTGTCAGGTACCTTCACCTACTGGCCATCTACATTTATATTCATTATTATCATGTATACTTGTATGTATATCTGTGGGAGTGAGTGTGTGTGCACATGTGTGTGTGCACATGTGTGTATGATGTGCATAGGTATACATGCCATGCCATGTATGTGGAGATCAGAGAACAACTTTGAAGAAATGGTTACCTCTTTCTAACTTTAAGTGTATTATAAGAATTGAAATAAGATCATCATTCATATACAGCAAGTGCCTTTACCAACTGAATCATCTCAACAGCCTAGATTATTCTTATTTATTTTTATTCTACAATAAATATACTCTCATCACTAAAGATAAAACAAGCCTAATTCAGAAGATACTCCATGTTTTCCAGTGATGAATATTTTGTCTCTCATTTATCTTTGTATTCTACAACCTATAGACACCCCCCCACACACACACAGTATAAAGTTTGCTTTGGCTGTTGTAACATAACATCACAAACATCAAACCTTAGGTCTGAAATCAAGGTGTTACAAAACAGAGCTCAGTTCCCTTAAAAGTCTTTAGGAGAGTATTTGTCATCACTTCTAGCATTGGATGGTTGCCAGCAACCCTTGACATTCTTTGACTTGTTTGTGCATCACTCCAGTCTCTCTCTGCATCATTATATCACTTTCCCCTATGTCCTTGTCTAAATTTCCTTCATCCCATAAGTATATTGGCCTTTGGAGTAGGGCCCATGTTAATCAAATGTGTCTTCATCTCAACTTGACAGTGTCTGTAAAGACTCTATTTCCAAATAATGCTGCAGTCACAGGCTTGTTGGTTAGGACTTCAACATATTAGTAAAAGAGATTCAGTTCATTTTTTGAACTCCCAAAACCCATGTCCTTCCCACATTGAAAACATATTAATTCCACCCCAACATCCATAAAAGATTTCTCCTTTCCTCACTGTCATACCCTCTCCTGTCTCCTTCATGTCCCACTCCATTCTGAATTCTAGTCACTGAGTCTGTGAACTAATTTCAAGTGTCACTTTGCCCAACACTATTGGACATACTACCAGACCTTTATTAATTATATACATATATGTATATGTTATATTTGATCTTTATAGATTAAGTGTTATTAAAGATATTAAAGCAGAAGAGCTGAGTCTAGATCTTTGCTTTCAGATAAAACCACAATTTCTGTTGGTGAAATGAATCCAAAGGAGAAATCTATGCTTGACTGAACCCTTTTATATATCTATCTATCTATCTGTCTATCTATCTATCTATCTCTCTATATATCTCTCTCACAAACCAATTTTATCAAATGCTTTCTGCACCAACAGAAATAGTGTGTCTCTGCCACCATCCACACTGTGAGCACTACTATGGTTATTTGGCCAAGCAGTGCTCCCTGGCTTTAAAATCATACTGTTAAGCCAAATGTTGCCATGTCGGCAGAAAAATTAATATCATCCCATCAAGAAGGAAGTTATAATTCACAGTTCAGCCCTGATCACAGCATGAGCCAATTATCCAACCTTGGGAGCAAAACAGAGCGGTTTTCCTTCTACTTTGAACTTGTTTAATAAATAGGATATGCAAAGCTGCTCAGGCAACAGCCACCACTAGAAAATTATTCTGACACAAATTAGCAGAGCAGTTTGTCTAACCAACAGGTTAGCAAGTTTTCCGATTGATTTGTTTTTAAAACAAATCAAAATCGCCTAAGCAAAAAAAAAAAAAATCTATACAGAAATGCTAAGACGTTGATAGAGAGCCAGAAAAGACATGGTTTTGCAAAGGAAGGGCACAGGCTAAAAGGCTAGAGACAAGTCACAGTTGTCATATAATGGAAGGGACAGTAAATTTCAACTCAAGAAGCACAGGAACCCAGTTGAGTGCACAAATTCTCTATGTCCTGTGTTGGGCAGTAGAGCCTTGTGTTCATAAGCAATGAAGGATTTCAAAGACTACAAGAGACCTGGGGATCTTGTAGTTAGTAAAGGGCTTGCCTAGCATCTATGAAGCCTTGGGTTTGATCCCCAAAACTGGATAAACCAGGCACAGTGGTACTCACATGCATTCCTAGTACTTAGGAGGTAGAGGCAAAAAGAATAGGCAAAGTCATCCTCTGCTACACAGCATATTTGAGGCCAGCCTGGACTACATGATACCATGTCTCAATAAAAATAAATATAGATAGATAGATAGATAGATAGATAGATAGATAGATAGATAGATAGATAGATAGATAAGGAAATCTGTCCTTTGCAATAAGTGCCTTTAAATTGCATGTATCTAATTATATGGATGTGTATATATAAATATATAGAAAAACAAATTGAATGGTAGAAGACAGATTAGATAAATAGCTTAACACTTTGCTACGTATCTGTTTCTACATATTTTCAATGTACTCAAGTGTTATAGTATAATTCCACAAGTATCTTCTTTTAAAAAATCACTATGTATTCATTCCTAATGAACATTATTTAAGAATTAAAGTATTCATAGCAGTTCTATAAAATACTGAAACATACAACGCCAAAATGTTATTATTTATTGGTTGCTAAGAAGTCAGTTCATGTTGACTCATTTCCTATCACATTCTTTGGTGTGTGCATGTACATAAGTTATATTTAAAATAACATATAGTTCTCTATCAGTATATGCTTCCAAATTAATGCTTCATGGACAACTGGATTCCATGGACAATAAAAATGTGAGAATACAGAGTGCCACATTCTTCACCTTAGAGATCCATTCACACTACAAAATAGCACAGTAAAATCCCTAAGAAGTCTTGCATTGTGTGTGTGTGTGTGTGTGTGTGTGTGTTTATAAATGAATGTTGAGTCTGTATCTGTATCTCTCTCTCTCCTCTTCTCTCTCTCTCTCTCTCTCTCTCTCTCTCTCTCTCTCTCTCTCTCTCTCTCTCTCTCTCTCTCTGTGTGTGTGTGTGTGTGTGTTTATAAATGAATGTTGAGTCTGTATCTGTATCTCTCTCTCTCTCTCTCTGTGTGTGTGTGTGTGTGTGTGTGTGTGTGTGTGTAATTGTGTGCATGCATCCATGATTGTACATATACAGGCCTGAAGTGAATAGAATAGAATTCAAACTCAAGCATCTTTCTTGATCACTCTTTACCTTATTTTTATTATTTTTCACATTGATTTATTCTTCTCTCATATAGTCCATCCTGACTGCAGTTTCTATTCCTTCTCATTTCCCCCAGACACACCTCCCTTCTCCCGAAGATCCACTCCTCCATTTCCCTTCAGAAAAGAGCAGGCCTCCCAGGGATATCAACCAAACATAACATATCAAGTTGCAATAAGATTAGGCACCTCCCCTCATAGGCTAAAGGAGACAATTCAAGAGGAGGAAGGGGGTCTCAAAGGCTTGTAAAAGAGTCAGAGATGGCCCTGATGCCCACTGTTAGGAGTCCCACCAAAAAAAAAACCTAAAATATAACCACTGAATGTATGCAAAGGACCTAGCTCATGTGCCTGCAGTCTCCTTGATTGCCTTTCAATCTCTGCAAGCTTCTATGACCAGAGGCTAAATAACCCAGAGACCTAAGAAGGAACCAAACACAGGTGGAGAAAGAAGAGGAGGAAGAGGAAGGGGAGGAGGAGAAGGGAAGGAGATGAATAACATGATCCCTAATGATACTCTGCTACATGTGCTATATGCAGATTGGAGCCTAACCCAATTGACATAAGAGAGGTTTCATCCAGAAACTGAAGGCAGCAGACGCAGAGAACCACACCAAAACATTAGGTAGAGCTCGGGGAAGAATTATAGGAGCCTGGGGCGGGGGGCAAGGATATAACAAGAAAAACCCACAGAATCTGCCTTATTTTTAAGACAAAGTCTCTCACTGAATTTAGAAATTACCATATTAGCTACCTGGCCAGTAAGCTCCAGAAATCCTATCTATGTCTGTCCAGTACTAGAATTACAGTTGTGTACTGCCACACCCAAATTTTGTGTGGATCCTGGTGATCCAAACTCAGTTATGCACTTGCAGAACTGAGCCTATTGAGCATTGCCTACTGAGTCATCTCCCCAGGCCCTGCTACTGAGCCTTCTTCCCAGTCCCCTGCATAACTTTTTGAACTCAAATTTTTGTCAATGTGTGAATTCTAGTGTGACAGAACAGAATAGTTCTTGGGAAATTCAGTAATAAATGATTGAGTTCCAGATTTCCTTTTCATTTAACATGCTGTATTTTCCAACATTATTATACGTTACTTGAAATGTCACTTTAGCAGAATACAAATATTGTATCATAATATTGTTTATATTATATAATACTATTAATTAGACCAGCTGTAAGGTGAAAATTTGTATAAAAACAAAAGAACAAAATAGTAAATATTTAAGGCTTTGTGGGCCCTGTTATCTCTTTCACGGGACTCAAATCTACTTCAAAAAGTGTGACAGAAGCTATAGGTAACATGCAAACATTTCATTTTCACATGCCCTGAAATAGACTTTGTTTTTCAAAATCTTAGAAACAAATGGTGGGTTGTGTTTGTCTGATTAGCTTTACTATTAGTTCCTTTGTACAAGTTAATCATGAACTTCCAGAATTGAGCAACTAGACTTACCAATAATTTGACAGATGAAACTAAAAGTCATATTTTATCATGCATTTTATTATGCATAATAAATAAAATATTATGCATATCTTATCATTCAACTATAAATTATTTTGTCTTCTTTCTGAATTTTCTGTGAATTTCTCTCGAGTATCCATTCTTATTTATTGCTAAATTTATGGCTGTTTCTTTGTTAAAGTTCATGTGAGTTCTTTAGAAAAAGGTGCATTAACCCTTCCTTGACAAATTACTTTCCTATATTGCTAGCATTTAAATTTTGCTTTAGTGTTTTCAGTTACAGAAATTATTTTTAAACTCTTTTAAAATGTTTCATACAATATATTTAGATTGTTTATTCCTCGCTCACTCACTCGCTCTCGCTCTCTCTTGCTCTCTTTCTCTGTCTCTCTTTGTCTCTGTCTTTCTCTCTCAAAAAAGAATCAAACAAATCAAAATGAGACAAAAAGTCTACCAAGAATACCATGGCATTTGTGTGTGTGTGTGTGTGTGTGTGTGTGTGTGTGTGTGTGTGTGTGTGTGTTGTGTGTGTGTGTTTTGTATGTGTGTGTTGTATGTGTGTGTGTTGTGTTTTTGTGTGTGTGTTGTGTGAATGTTGTGTGTGTTGTGTGTGTTATGTTTGTATGTGTATGTTGTGCGTGTGTTGTGTGTGTGTGTTTTGTGTGTGTGTGTGTGTGTGTGTGTGGTGTGTGTGTATGTGCTTGCATGTTGACCTACAGTCCTGGTCATGGGGCTTGCCCTGGAGTGTGGTTAATATATCCAGTGAGACTGCACTGGAGAAAACTAAATGTTTCTTTTCAAGCAAGTATCAATTGGAGATAGCTGATCTTGGTTAGGGATGGTAGCTAGTGTCAACTTCCTCTACTCCGTGTTGTGACTCTGTCTAGTTTTAAATTTGTGCAGGCCCAGTGTAGGCTGCCAGTATCTCTGTGAGTTCATATGTGTCAGTCCCATTATGTATGGAAAACATTGTTTCCTTACAATCTTTTCTCCTCCTCCTTTGCCTAAGATTCCCAAGTCTGGGGGGGGGGAGCTTTGATGAATACATCCCATCTTACTTTGCACTCACTCTGACTGAGTGTTCCAAAGTCTTTCACTCTCACAGAAACAGTTTAAATGTTATAAGGTCAATTACAGAAACATTTATGAACATAAGCTCTATGTAGAGGTAGACTTATGAATCTATAAATTGCTTCCATTGGAGGTTTTCTTTTGTTTTGATATGCTGAAAATAGTTTCCTATTCAGATTTTTTAAAGAATCAGTAAAATTTTCTTCTATATGTTTTTTTCTATTACAATGTCTCATTTTAACCCCATCTTCTGCCAAAATGTGGATGCCCCAGTCCTTAGAAGAGAGAACAAAACACTCACGGGAAAAAATAAACAGTCAAATAGAGGAACAGGGATTAAAGAAAAGATCATTCAGAAGCCGCCTTATACTCCATATGCAGCCACCAAACCCAAGAACTATTGCTGATGCCAAGAAGTACTTACTGGCAGGAACCATATAGAAATGTCTCCTCAGAGGCTCTCCCAGAGTCATACAGATACAGCTTAACATGTTTGCAGCTACCCATTGGACGGAACATGGGGACCCCAAAGAAGATGCTAGAGAAATGTCTGAAGGAGCTGAAAGGTGTTGCAACCTCATGGGAAGAACAACATTATCAACCAACCAAACCATCCACAACTCCCATGGGCTAAAACACAAACCTTTGTGCACACATTAAGAGACCTATTAATCCAGTTGCATATGTAGCTGAAGATAGTAGTGTCTGTCATCAATGTGCGAGGTGACTTTTGGTCTGGGGAGGACATGTTTTTTTCAGTGTAGGAGAATGCCAAGGCACTGGGGTGGAGAGGGTGATTATGAGCGAATGTACCTTCATGAAGCCAAGTGGAGGGTGAGGGGTAGTGGAATCGGGGTGGGGGAAGGGGATAACTTTTCAAATGTAAATACAGAGAGTATCTAATTTAAAAACTAAAAAAAAAAAAAAAACCTTCATTTAATTAGTCTGACTTCCTCTCAAAAAATTAAATGTAATCATGAGTATATTTCCATTAGAAAGAACATTCCCAGCACATTAATATACAATTCATGACAGAAAACAAGCATAAATGATTGATATCAAGTTTACTTAGAGAAAAGGATCTCGTGTGAACCAAAATTCTTTGCTAAGAATAAGAATAGGGGACAAATACTATCTTGAGAAAAACTGTGGACTCATTTACTTTAAGCCTATAGATAATAGTCAATTTTTATTTCTTTTCCTGTTAGTTCCTGCAAAAATAGTATGCATCTACATCCATGAATCATCAGTCCCATAGGAGCTATAACTTTAACTTTGTCCCAAACCAAAGGCCTTTGCAGAGTCTTAACAGAAAAGCTTCTTTTGCTTTTCTGTATACCTTTGTCAGATGGGTCATAGTCACAGAAATCTACATAAGAACATCAACATGAGGAAAAGACAGTAGCAAGTACACCCTAGCCAAAACTCAGACTGAACTGAGAAGACCTGGTACCGTGGTTTTGTTGAGTGTGTCCCAAAGTTCCATAAGGATTTTGGTCCCCAAAATGATAATATTGGGAAGTACTGGAACTGTTGAAAAGGTGCGGCCCAATGGAAAGTCCTCATGTCATTGGGTACTTCCCCTGAAGCTGATATCCTTAAGTATACCTGCCGTCTCTTCCTCTCTGTCTCAATTGTGATTAGAGCAATGCAGCACACATACTTGCTATAATATCTTAACATTACTAGAGATACGAAGCTGTGGGGGGGTCACTCAGTCTTGGCCTTGAAACTCCAGAACTGTGAACCAAAATAAACTTTTCTTTATATCATAAGTCACAAGTAACAGGTATTCATCATATTAATGTGAAGCAAAGTCACACATCCATTTGGCGGAAAAAGGCTGTAGCTTATTTTTGCCAAGAAGGTTCACTGGAGCACAGCCATGTCGTCTCATTTCCTATTGCCTATACCTTCTCACAAAGTGCAATGGCAGAGGTGAATAATTGCAACAGAAGTGCAGTCTTCACAGCTAAGAAAGTGTCCCATTTGGATCCTTTATAGACAACAGCCAATATTTTCTTGGCACATCTGCTTCCTCACTCTCTACAAAGCACAGACCCTCACAAATATGCTCCACTAGTGATAAAGATGGATTCTTATTTCTCTTTTGCTTTCACCTCAGCAATTCCTGTCTGCCTTTAATTAGAATCCAATCCAGATCTCAGCCATTCACACGGAAGACCAAAGGGTAATGTAGTCACTACTTTTAATTTTCCTCCACTTCGCTGCAATCAGCTCACAAATTAAATCTGATTGTCAGAGCCTGAGAAATGCTCAAGCTGGGGCCAAAAATAATAAAGGTAATTCTGTTAAGGAAAGGGCAAGGCGACCCTTTCCTTGTGCCATTCTGATGTGTAAGTAAAGCCTAGACCAAGGAGTGAATAGCAATGTCTCCACGTTTCTGGATCTCTAAAATAGATGCATTATTTTTAAGCACATTTCTTCTGTCAGGCTGAACCCTTTCTGGGGTAAAAGCTGCAACATGTACAGTCCTTTGCTATCAGCAAGGTAATTGCTGGTTCTAGCCGACAAGGTTCGGTCCCTGAACCATAAACCCAGTGACACTGTGTCCCGGTCATGTTGTGTTTCTACAGCAGCAAATGATAATAGCAACAGACTGAAAGGACAACCATGTTCTCCATCTTACTCTGTACTTCATACTGGATTTCAAACATAGAAACTGTTCTCCATCACCTTCCCTAAATGCTTGTCTACAACACTTAATGAATATGATTACAGGAGTGCTTCTTGCATTCCACTTAACCATAAAATGAATCATCTCATATAGATAAAGTTTCCAAAACTGTTAACTTCAAAAAAAACCTCTAATAATAATCACCTTACACGGAATTTTTCCTAAATATATATTTTATACTATATAAACAACACTATAGGGTTTTGGGGAGGGGGGTTATTAGAAGATATCACTATAAGCATTTAAAAACTATCCCCGTCCTCCAGGATTACAGTTCAGCCAATGCTTTCTGTAGAGCCAGATGGTATACAGCTTTGATTTTGTGAGCCACATATAATCTTTGTAGTATGTTTTTTGATTTGGGAATAAATAAAATTCTAGCACAGAATGTTAAGTTTCTGGAATATCCAATTTGAGTATTCGCAGAAAAGTAAGAGATTGTTTTGAAAAACAAATATACATCTAATGTGTGTGTGTGTGTGTGTGTGTGTGTGTGTGTGTGTGTGTGTGTAAAATGAACAGAGGAAGCTCATTAATTCAATCCTCACTCATGTAACAAATTTGAGTTTAACCTGGGATATATAAGACTCTGTCTCAGAAACAAAATAGGAGTAAGAATCTCTTTCAACTCAACAATAAAAGTCAACCGAACTGAAATGAGCAAATGTATAAATAGATATTTCTCTAAATAAAATATTCAAGTAGCCAAAAATCACATCATATGTCCAACAACATTAGCCATTGGATAAATGAGAATCAAAGTGTAACATACAGACTGGAGTTATGGCTTAGTGATTAAAAGCACTAACTGTCCTTCCAGAAGTCCCAGGTTCTATTCCCAGTCTCCATCTGCTTCACAACCCTCCATAGCTCTAGTCATCAGGAATACAATGCTGCTTTCTGGCATCTGTCTGTGGTATACAGACATACATTCGGGCAAACACTCATGCACATCAAATTTTTCAAAAATAAAAGAAAATACCAGCCAGAACTGGCCTACCACCATCAGGACTCACAGCCTACCCACAGACTGCTGAGCTCCCAGAGAATCCTCAGGATCACTCTTCCTCCTGAGTCCATTGGTGAGCACTTATGTACTGGCTGGTTTTGTGTCAACTTGACACAGCTGAAGTTATCACAGAGAAAGGAGCCTCAGTTGGGGAAATGCTTTCATGAGATCCAGCTGTAAGGCATTTTATCAACTAGTGATCAAGGAGGGAGGGCCCAGCCCATTGTGGGTGCTGCCATCCCTGGGCTGGTAGACCTGGGTTTTATAAGAAAGCACGCTTAGCAAGCCAGGGGAAGCAAGCCAGTAAGTAACATTCCACCATGGCCTCTGCATCAGCTCCTGCTTCCTGACCTGCTTGAATTCCTGTCCTGACTTCCTCTGGTGATGAACACCAATGTGGAAGTGTAAGATGAATAAACCCTTTCCTCCCCAATTTATTTCTTGGTCATGATATTTTGTGCAGGGATAAAAACCCTGACTAAGACAACCTACTTTCTCTCCACCGACTATTTGGGGAGAGACCACCTAGAACTCTGAGGGCACAGGTTGACTGTAGCTGAAACAGAAGGTTCCAGCCTTCATCTGTGCCTAGAGCCAGAGCTGGCTCACCACCATTGGAGCTCACAGCCTACCCACAAAAAGCCAAATGCTCAGGAGCAATCTCCCTCCTGAGCTGACAGGTCCACAGACCCATAGGAGAGACAAGCTCCAGACAGAGACAACTAGATCATTTAGCATCACAGATAACAAGATGGCAAGAAGCAAGCACAAGAACCTAAGCAAGAAGATGCAAGGCAACCTGGCAACATCAGAACCCAGTTCTCCCACCACAGTAAAGAGTCCATATCCCAACAAACCAGAAAAACAAGATATGGACTTAAAACCATACTTCATGAAAATGATGGAGGTCCTTAAGAAGAACATAAATAACTTCCTTAAAGAAATGCAGGAGGGCTCTCTTGCTCTTTCTCTCTTGCTCTCTCTTACTCTTTTGTCTCCCGCCCCATCCTTCCTCTTCCCCTTCCCTTTCTTCCTCTCTCTCCACGGGCTCATGACTGGCCTCTACTCCTCTATTCCTCTCCTCTCTCTCTCTCTCTCTCTCTCTCTCTCTCTCTCTCTCTCTCCCTCCCTCCCTCCCTCCCTCCCCCTCCCCTCTCTCTCTCACTCCCTCCCTCTCTCTCTCTCTCTTTCACTCCCTCCCCCCCTCTCTCCCTCTCTCTCTCCCCCCCCCCCACCTCTCTGCCTCTACTACCCTCTTAACTCCCCCACGACTTGAATAAACTCTATTCTTTACCAAAAGAAGAAAAAGAAATGCAGGATAACTCAATGGCTCAATTGTTAAAGGCTAGGCTCACAACCAAAAATATAAGAAATGCAGGAGAACCAGGAGAATTCACATAAACAAGTAGAAGCTGTTAAAAAGGAAACACAAAGATCACTTAAAGAGCTACAGGAAAACACAACCAAAAGGTGAAGAACTTGAAAATGTAAATAGAAACAATAAAGAAATCACAAAAGGAGACAACCTTAGAGATGGAAAACCTAAGAAAGAGATCAGGAGTCCTAGATGCAAGCATCACCAACAGAATACAAGAAATAGAAGAGAGACAGACCCTCAGGGGCAGAAGATACCATAGAAAATATTGACTAAACAGTCCAAGAAAATACAAAAAACAAAAAGCTCTTAACCCAAAACGTCCAGGAATCCAAAACACAATGAGAAGACCAAACCTAAGGATAATAGGTATAGAAGAGAGCAAAGATGCACAACTTAAAGGCCCAGTAAATATCTTCAACAAAAGTATAGAAGAAAACTTCCCTAACCTAAAGAAAGAGATGACCATGAACATACAAGAAGCCTACATAACTCCAAATAGATTGTACCAGAAAAGACACATAATAGTCAAAACACCAAATGCACAAAACAAAGAAAAAAATACTAAAAGAAATAAAGGAAAATTAACAAGTAACATATAAAGGCAGACCTATCAGAATTACACCAGACTTCTCAACAGAAACTGTGAAAGCTAGAAGATCCTGGACAGACATCATACAGACCCCAAGAGAACACAAATGATATCCCAGGTTATTACATCCATCAAAACCCTCAACTACCATAGATGGGAAAACCAAGAGATCCCAGGACAAAACCAAATTTACACAATTTCAGTCCACAAATTCAGGCCTACAAAGGATAATAGATGGAAAATTCCAACACAAGGAAGGAAACTACGCCCTAGGAAAATCAAGAAAATCATCTTCTTGCAACAAACCCAAAAGAAGAGAACCCAAAAGATGCTCCAACATATAACAAGGACGCATGCTCTACCATGTTCACAGCACCCTTATTTATAACAGACCGAAGCTGGAAAGAACCCAGATGTCCTCCAACAGAGGAATGGATACAGAAATTGTGGTACATTTACACAATAGATTACTACTCAGCTATTAGAAACAATGACTTCATGAAATTCATAGGCAAATGGATGGAACTGGAAGCTATCATCCTGAGTGAGGTAATCCAGTCACAAAAAAAACACATGGTATGCACTCACTGGTAAGTGGATACAAGCCCAAAAACTCGGAATACTCAAGAAACAATTAACAGACCTTGTGAAGCCCAAAAAAAGGAAGGCCAGAATGCTTCAGTCCTTCTTTGAAGGGAGAACAAAACACCCATGGGAGAAAATACAGGGACAAATAGAGGGACAGGGATTGGAGAAAAGATCACTCAGAGACTGCCTCACATGTGGATCCACCCTATATACAGCCACCAAACTCAAGCACTATTGATGATGTCAAAAAGTGCTTACTGGCAGGAGCCATATTTGGATACCCCTGCAGAGGCTCTCCCAGAGTCATACAGATACAGCTGAGCATGCTTGCAGCTAACCATTGGACTGAAAACAAGAACCCCAATGAAGGAGCTAGAGAACGGTCTGAAGAAGCTGAAAGGGTTTGCAATCCCCTGGGAAGAACAACATTATCAACCAACCAAACCCTCCAGAGGTACCAAGGACAAAAACACCAACCAAAGAGTTTTCATGGAAAGACCCATGGCCCCAAGTGCATATGCAGCAGAGGATAGCATTTCTGACATCAATGGGAGAAGAGGCCTTTGGTCCAGTGAAGGGTCATTTTCCCAGTGTAGGGTAATGCCAAGGCGCTGAGTTGGAGGGGGTGATTGGGAGAGGGAGCACCTTCATAAAACCAAGGGGAGGAGGGATGGGAGGGGAGGAAATAACATTTGAAATATAAATACAAAGACTATCCAATAAAAGTTAACTAATGGGAAAAACAAAAAAGTTTTTCAAAGTAGTTAAAAGATAATAAACAAACACAAAGTATCTTTCATGTATCCCTAGCACAATAATAACAAGAAAAATATGGAAATGGACAAGTATAGGAGAGGTGTGGGGGAAAGTGGAATACTTCACTGTTGGGAGTGGGAGCATAAAATGGCCTATATGCTGTGAAAAAAAAATAGTCTGTCAAGTCCTCAAAAAGTTACTCATAGAGTGGTTATATGACCCAGCAGTTCCAAATCTACATAAATACCCAAAAGCACATACATGCTTATGAAAGAACTAGATGCTGTCACCAAAAGTTGGAACCTTCCCTGAAGTCAATGACATGTGTTAGTAAGCAAGTTGGTGGTGTATAGTACAGTGGGATTGTATCCAACCATAAAAAGGATGAAGTGCTAATGTATACTACAAGGATGAACCTTGGAATTTCACTGCATAAAAGAAGTGGGACATAAAAGGACATAGTATTCATTTAACTGAAATAACATGACAAAATAAATCTACTGAGGCTCAAGGTTGGAGGCCATCAAAGGTAGTGGGAAGATGAAAGGGGTGAACAGCTACTTACTGGGTACAGACCCTTTTTCTTGGGTGATGAGACATTTTGAAATGAGGTACAGGTAGTAGTTATACAACATTGTGAATGTGTCGAGAACCACTGAATAATTCATTTTACAGTTAAATTCATGTTACATGAAGCAGAACCTACATTTTAAAAAATAGGAAAAAGGGAAATAGGCGGGATATTCATAAACTCAGGAACCTTAACTTCTATTGTGTCATGTCAATGAGCCATTTTATATGTCTTATTTCCCTGTGTTTCCAGACTTACAGGAAGTAAGAGAGAAAGCACCTCACAGTAGCAGCCTGCACTCTATAGACACCATCTGTACCTAATTTGAGAAGTGAGAACACAGAATCTATGATTACAAAAAAAAAAAAAAAAAAAAAAAAAAAAAAAAAAAAACAAGTTTAAAGGTAGAAGCCAGTACACAGCAGAGCCAGAATTTAAAACTCCACACTTACCTACCCGGAAGTGTGGCTCTTAAACAATACCTGTTACTTCCTTGGGGAAAATAGTATTTTTAAAACCTTAATTCTACTCCTCAGTGAAATTCACTGTTAAAACATTTTCAGATCCTTTTTTAACAAAATGAGGATCACACTATATACTTAATATATGATAAACATATTTTCATATATATATATATATATATATATATATATATATATATATATATATATATATATATACACATTCACTTTATTATGACAGACCATTGAACAAACCATCATCAATCCTGGCCACTAAAGAGTGTTTGTTACCAATTTATAAATTACATTTTATATTTTACTATATAACCATGAATTTATTATTAACAAGGGTTAATCATATGTGTATATGTGTCAGTCACTGTCTTACCTTTAAAAATTGACTGTGTCCACCCTTTGTCTATTATTTTTTTAACTGTATATAGGTATGTTACATGTTTGTGTTCATACCTGTGTGCATGTATGCATGCATGTTAACGTCAGAATGGTTGTGTATTTTCCTCCAATGTTATCTATTTATTATTGGATAGACAGTGTCTCACTGAATATGGAGCTTACTGGTTCATCTAGACTGTGTAGCCAGCAAGCTCCAGGGACCTGCCCATTTCTACCCCCTATGCTAGGCTTATGTGCACATGCTACCACACTTTGTATGTGGAAACTCCAGGGATCCGAACTCAGTCCTCATGCTCTCATGGCAAGGACTTTACCAACTATGCCAACCCTAGTCCTTGTCCGTTTTTCTGTTTAAGAATATATTTTCTTTAATTTATAAGACTTTGTTACCTATTATAGCATGTAGTTGACCCATGCTTTTTTTTCCCCACCATTGTATGCTGCAGTTTTTCAATGAGTACAATTTCTTTTCATTAATTGTATTTTGGGTCCACATTATAACAGAGTATTTTTTGTAATTAAGTAAAATGTCTCAATATTTTAGTTTGACATTTCTCACTTAGATAACATGATTTAAAGAGAAGTAGAATTCATGATAAGATTATGAAAATTATTTTCTGATTTCCTGGGAAAGATTTTGTTTCCTAGTTAAATATGACTACACCTAGATTGGATGCTGTATGTAGTAAACACTGATCTCTAGCTTTAAAGATGCCTGTTCTGACTAGTCTTATGTAAATTTGACACAAGTTATCTGAAAGGAGGGAACCTCAATTGAGACAATATTCCCAGAAGATCCAGCTGTAGGCAAGCCTGTAGGGCATTATTAGCGATTCATGGGGAATGGTCCAGCCCATTGTGGTTGGTGCTATCCCTGGGCTGGTGATCCTGGGTTCTATAGGTAGGTGGGCTGAGCAAATGTGAAGTAAGTCAGTAAGCAGCACCCCCTCCATGACCTCTGATGCATTAGCTCCTGCCTCCAGATTCCTACCCTGTTTAAGTTTCTGTCCTGACACCCTCCAATGATGAACCGTGATAATAGTTTCCTCCTCAACTTGCTTGTTGGTCATAGTGCTTTGTAGTAGCAATTAAAACCCTAAGACAATGAATGCCCTTCAGGGAGACAACGGAGCAGAAGAATCCTGAATCTTGCTTTGGTCTGGCTGGTTGGTTTGGGTTTTGAAAGTCAGTTTGGTTTTTGAAGAAATAGGAAGTGTTTTTTGTTTGGGTTTGATTTTTGCTCTTCTAATATTTTCACTTTGTGTGTGTTTCTTTCTGTTTAAGAGTCACAACAGACTGACCGTTCACAGCCAGATCTGATACACTTCTTCCTGTGGATGTCTTTTATTGCTTCAGGTTTGATCTAATGAGATTTGAGCCACGGTAAATGTGTAGTTAGAGATGTGAATAAAATCAAGTCAATGAGAAAACAGGACTGCCTTCAGGGTGTGACTCCATGATGTCCTAATCTAGCTCAGTGACCAAGTCTCACAGAACTTGGTTTGTAGCCAAATTGTCTTGCCCTCCCTTAGAGTTGTTCATAGGTTACAGTTTAATGGCTGACAAGATCATCCCTGTTTGTAGTGACTCTTAGTTTGCATGTTTCATTAAGAAACTGTAGCATGGGAAATGGAGTGGTGGTGGCTGATTGAGGACCACTTGGGAGCATTTAACTGCTCAGAGCTATGAACTGCTCTAGCTAGGATCTCTGTGTTGAGAGTGGGGAGACCTGTGGAGAAAAAGTGAACCTGGGCAACTGGGAACTCTGATCCAAATGGCAGACAAAGTTTGTGTGCCTCTCGCTCCTACTCCTTCAGCTTCTCAATCCTTTGGGGAGATTTAGTACTAGCCAACGTTGTGCCCATCACTGGTAATCCCATTGCCTTGTGTTACTCTGATCAAAACAATCTAAAATTGAGCCAGTGAAATGGTTCAGCAGGCAAAAAGCACTTGCCTCTCAATTCTGAGTTCAATCCCTCAAACTCACTTTAAGAAAAAGGAAAGAAAGGTAGATAGGGATGAAGGAAGGAAGGAAGGAAGGAAGGAAGGAAGGGAGGGAGGGAGGGAGGAAGAAAGGAAGGAAGGAAGGGAGGGAGGGAGGGAGGGAGGAAGAAAGGAAGGAAGGAAGGAAGGAAGGAAGGAAGGAAGGAAGGAAGGAAGGCAGATGTACTGGAGCACAATTGCAACCCCAGCATCCCTGTGGGCATGGGAGGCTGCTTAGAGCTATGCCATCCAATTTGGTGCTGTGTGGCCACATGTAGTTATGACACACCTACACCATTCTTCTTTATCTCATTTGAATTAATTTGAATTTAAAGATAAAAGCAAGTGTGTGGTTCAGCTAAGTATTTGTCAAATGTCTTGAGTATGTGAATGTATTTTGTTAACTGTCACTCTTATGAAATCTAATATGAACTTAGTGTTTTGAATTTTAAAAAAAATCATAGAAATTGGGTTCTAGTTCTAAAACATACACTAGGTTTGAGAAACATAGTATGGAAAGAAGAATGCAAGAGATCTCCTCGATATTTATTTAGACAGCATCTCACTTGGCTAGTCTGGAACTTGCTTGGACTAGCCTTGTCTGGAACTCACAGAGATCTGCCTGCCTCTGCCTCCCAAGTGCTGAGATTAAAGACATGCCCTACCATACCTGACCATCTCTCCTTGATCATTTTATACCAACTGTTTTTACAATGTTCTGGAAGTTGGCTTCCTGACCACAAGGCCTGGCTCTCTGTCCCTTAAGGTCTCTGGGTGCCGATATGTCCTTCATCCTCCAGAAGTTCCCTAGGAATCAAACTGAGGCTGATAGAAGTCCCCATATATTCTTTCCTCCCCTTATCTCCTGCCAGCTTTCCCCTAGGAAACGATTTGCTCTCCAATTCATTCACCTATCAGGACTGTTTCCAGGGAACCTAGATCCAGACAGACTTCCTTACCCATAATTTCAGCTCACCATTTCATTTACTAAGCACTGGCAAGTCCCATATACAATGCTGGGCATTTTGTGCCATGTAGCAATTTTCTATCACCTCTTGGGTGTGCAGCCAAACAGCCAATTGTTGGCTAGGAATGAAAAGCACAATGTAAAAGAGTGATCATACTTTGCAAAGTCAGTTACTTGCATTCGGGAATGGTGTGACACATCTTTGATGAGCAAGGCTCTTGAGCTACAGAATTGCCCAGCCGTCAACACGCCGCTTTCACCATCATTGCAGCTGTCAAAGGTGCTCTGAGGACTTCAAGGAGCTGAAGACTTCATCTGCTGCATTTAAGCTAACAATCAGCGTGAAGTCATCCCTCAAACATGACCCTGGATGTTTGAGCACTACCAAGGAGTACAGTCATGCATTCGACCCTAAAGGAAGAAGCTAAAACAAACAAACAACAAAAACAAACATCTCTGGTGGGGAGGGGAGAAGATGGGGGGTTGTGAAGGAGAAACTGGGAAGGAGGCTAACATTTAAAATGTAAATAAATAAAATAACCAATAAAAATAGGGGGGAAACGCCTATGAAAGGCACATGCAAAAGGTAAGCACAGCTTTTCGTTCTCTTTAGAAGGCACATTATATTCACATGAATAATGCCAGCTCCCTAGAGAGAACAAGAAGACAGATTCTCTGTCTTTTAGGTAGGCAATTGAATCATCAAAGCATCTCTTTGATTCCCACAAGTCAGCTTTAATTATTGAATTAGGTCTTAACATTCTTCCTGCCTGTCACCATGCAGAATGTCATTTTTCTCAATTAAAGTGAGAGCCCAACTTTTCCCTTTTCCACCCCAAAAGTTAGCAGCTATGCCGGGTTGAAGGTAAAAACGCTGAACAAAATGCTTTTTTGACAAATGGTTTCAGGCACATTTTATCTAAATGATGACTCTTTGTAAAAGCTTTAGTGTTTATCTCATCAGCTGTATTTCAGGAAACTTGGAATGGGCCCCTCCATAGAAACAACAGGCTCTGAGGACAGCATGACCAAGAGGCCTAGTTAATTCATCAAGTACAGACATACAACAGCTTCAACGAATTTACATGGATTTCTAATCACATGATCTGCCTCAAATCTGCCTGCTGAGCAGCTCAAAACTAAAGGGCTCTAGGGTGCCATGGGCAGGAAAGTTTTGTTAGTCGCTTTGTACGTATTATGAAAATATGTTTGAATTTTCATTTTTATATACAAATTAAATCCTCGGTGTTCCTAATCCATAGATACAGAACAGCGGCAGCAGCGGTGGACATTTGTGAGTTTAGCTGTGTACCAGCCACGGCATAGGCACAGAGATCAAAGAACGGAACTCAGGTCATCTGTCCATGTACTTCTAGCACCTTTACCCATTGAGCCATCTTGCCAGCCCAAGCAAAACCTTTTAAAAGCTCTCCTCTGTGTCCTGGAGAGATGGTTCAGTGAGAAAGAATAGTTGCTCAAATTACTAGCACTCACATTTTTAAAAAAAGAACAAAAACTGGCATAGATATATGTATCTAGAATCTCAGTGCCAGGGATGGGAGTCAGAAATGGGAGTATCCCACCAGTCTATATGTCCAGCTAGTCTACCCATAACTGTGAACTCAGGCTTCAGGGAGCGACCGTGTCTCAAAATATTAGATGAAAAACAACTGAGGAAGATGCTTGACATCAGCCTCTGGCTTCCACATGCCTACACACAGTTGTACACATCCAGCTTCTGCACATAAATGCACACACATACATGCACCGTATACACGTGTGCCATATGTACAAGAAATATGTTTCTTTTTTTCATTCAAATTCTCCTTTCACTTTGTTTCCATCTCTACTTCTCCCTTTCTGTGTTCCTGGGTTTTGTATGGTCTGTCCCAATATTTCCTCACCACAAGCAAACAAGCAATAATTCTTTTTGTGTTTTCTTTTTATATGTGTATTATATACATTGTGATGTCTCTTACATTTTTTGCACTTACATTTTTCATAAATGGTTCATTTGAATAAGAGGCCATTAGGAATATCTTTACTCTTCGAGTTTGATGCATAACATTCACCAGATGAGAACAAGCAAAAGCAGATGCCTTGACCTAGGTTAGATCTATGGAGCCAAAAAAGTATCCACGTGGAAACTGAGAACTGAGGATTCAAGGAGGCTTTGGCATCAGATATATCTGGATGGGATTCAATCCTATATCTAGGTGGAGAGCTCCTGACACACTCAGACGGGGAGTGGAGATAATGGCATCTCCTTTCCTACATCCCTGTGATGGGTCAAGAAAATTTACTTCTCAGCAACTGCAAGTGTGGCCTTTCTATTCCTGTCTCACTTAGCCACCCTTTGACAGCTCTTTTCACCTCCCAATAAATGACTTGCATCAAACTCTTGTCTGGAACACTATATTCTATGAATGTAGCTGTAATTCAGTTGATAGAGTTCTTGCTTATAAACATGCAGGGGAAGCCCTGTGTTCAGTCTCCAGGGCCCTATGGAACTGGGCACGCTAACACACTCTTGCAATCTCAACTCTAGGGAGATGAATGAAGGCAGGAACATTGGAAGTTCAAGGTCATCCTCAACTATATAGTGACTGTGTAGCCAGCGTAGGCTACATAAGGCCCTGTCTCAAAAGCAAAATAAAATGAAGTCTTGCTCTGAAGTAATCAAAGGTAATAATGCACATTTCTTTCAACATAAAGGATGAAGGACACTGACAAGTTCAAGAGCTTAGTGTCTTTCGACAATTGCCAGGCCGACTGTAAGTACTGTGTATGTTTGCTATCACTAATGATGGTGTCATTACTACTGTTGCTATTGCTACATGTACGTTTCAGGAGTGGCAACCTCACTATCAATCACTGTCTCAAAATGAATCCTACTTTGCATCACTGAGAAATAGCCTTTTCACAAAGCAGTTGGACATGTACCATTATTTCCATCCCCTGTAGGCTACATCAGGAGCTAACCCTTGGCAGTGGTTCTTAGGATTTCCCTCACATGTATCTGAATTACAATATTTTGTTGGAATCGGTCTCCAAAGCATTCGCACTCTTCTTTCTCCCTCAGACATGGGGCATGCATTATTAATTAAACGGCATGAGGTTGTAGCCAGTAGCTGAATTACGCCGTAGCTCCTGCCTGTAGGAATTAGCAGCGATCAAAATAAAAGAGGAAGAGCTGTGATGTCCATATTGCAAACAGTTTGGATTCCTGGGATTTTGATCCAGTGAAATACAAACTAACAAGTGGTTGATTGTGCTGCATTATATTACCATATCTACCCTGTCTTCATTTGTTCCCAGGGAGGACAGAACACTAAGAGTCCAGTTGAAAGTGTACATATTTATCCTTAAAGCACTTTTCCCTTGCACTGCAGGTTTGGGAATGTTGCTGTGTTTTTAAACTGATAAATAGCGTTCTCGCCAGACTACATTCAGTACCTGTTTTGTACACAAGAAATCATTTAAAAGGAAATCAGGAACAACCAATTAAATCTAAAAATGACTCTGCAGCCACTGTCCCAATTATAGGCGCAACCAAGAAGCAGTTTGTGTGCAAAACTATTCATATAATCAGAATCGTGTTGGAGTCAGTCATAGTTATCAATTGTTATTAGGGTAAAGCAAAACGGGAGTGTAAGGGAATGCTAAGAGGGGTCAAGAAAATGAATAGGAAGGTAAGTTTCCTCATGAATAGGCAAACAGATTGCCTCGCGTAAAGAGACACACAAGCATAGTCAGTAAAATCAGTACAGAGAAGTGAGAGCAAACTCAAAATAAAAGAGCTATCCACTAAAGCAATATCCCCACCGACATGCAGGCATCATGAACCGTAGAAACAAAATTAAATGTGGATTTACTGCAATATTCATGACAGCTGTGGACCTCAGCTGAAAATATAGACTCAATTTCCTCTTTACCTAAACCCCCACACAGGCAAAGCAGGCCTTAGGAATCTCCCTAGATACTTTATCTTGCCCTGTTCCTTTCCACACAGCCGTCCTGCCCCACCTGGATGAACGAATACACGTGCATCTGAAGACATCAGTCACTGTCCAGCTAAACGCTCTTCAGAAGACCTTGATCTGCTTCAGGTCACTCAGGACAGTGTTTCCTGGGTTCCTGTGTTGGTAATCTTAGTAATCAAATCCATTTCTTTATCAAAGCTGTCCTTGTTTCGGGGATTAGTAGAGTCAGAGGAATGTTAGTCAAACAGTACAAAGTACATGTCTGATATTAGGGATGAGATATGACAATCTACTGGACAGACGGCAATTATAATTAGTAAAGCATTGTGAAGATATTTTAAATATTCTCACCACAGTGAAGGATACAAGGGGTTATATACATTAGCTCGATTTGATAATTGCACCAGACACTCATTTATCAAACCATTTATGTTGTACTCCTATATATCAGTATATACTCCTATATATCCGTATATACAGTTTTCAACAATCCAAACTTGGCAAATCTTTTTATTGGGACATGAAATTTTTGTGAGTTTTTGTTTGTTTCTTGTTTGTTTACTTACTCTTTGTGATTAGTGCTGGAAAGTAAGCATAGGATGATTTGCTATATAAGTATTCTTCCACCCCTACACATGCCATATGCCACCCCTACAATCTTTATAGTCCTGAACTATAAGAATGATTTGTTGGTTGTATGCACTCACTGATAAGTAGATATTAACCCAAAAGCTCAGAATACCCATGATACAATTTACAGAGCACATGAAGCTCAAGAAGAAGGATGACCAAAGTGTGGATGCTTCAGTCCTTCTTAGAAGGGGAAACAGAATATTCCTGGGAGGAAACATGGAGACAAAGTGCAGAGCAGAGACTGAAGGAAGGGCCATCCAGAGACTGTTCCACCGGGGGATCCAGCCTATATACAGACACCAAATCCAGACACTATTGTGGATGCCAAGAGGTCCATGCTGACAGGAGCCTGATATATCTGTCTCCTGAGAGACTCTGCCAGAGCCTGACAAACACAGAGGTGGATGCTCGCAGCCAACCATTGTACTGCGCACAGGGACCCCAATGGAGGAGTTGGAGAGAGAATTGAAGGAGCTGAAGGGGTTTGCAACCCCGTAAAAACAACAATATCAACCAACCTGAGCTCCCAGGGACTAAACCACCATCCAAAGAGTACACATAGATGGACTCATGGCTCCATCTGCATGTGGAGCAGAGGATGGCCTTGTTGGGCACCAATAGAAGGAGAGGCCCTTGGTCCTGCCAAGGCCCGATGCCCCAGTGTAGGGAAATTTTCAGAGCAAGAAGGCAGGAGGGAGTGGGAGGGTTGGTAGGGGAGCACCCTCATAGAAACATGGAGAGAGGGGATGGCATATGGGGGGTTTTAGAGGGAAAACCAGGAAAGGAGATAACATTTAAAATGTAAATAAAAAATGTCCAACAAAAGAAAAAGAAGAGGGAATGGGGGATTAGAAAATGAAAGTAAAGGAAGGAAAGAAGAAGGGGAGAGAAAGAAACCTACTCACTGAGTCATACATGATATAAAGCTTTTGCCCCTCTATTTGCAAACACCTAGTCTTAGTAAGAATTTTATGTGGTTTACACAAATTTCTTGACAAGACATTTTTCTCTGCACTTAATACCACAGATTTTGACAAAACATTATGGTGAAGCTGTGATGCTTTGTAGTTAGACCTCCTCAATACTGGGAGTCACTTCTTCTGACCACATTTTACACATAGAAATAGAACATCATTTTATCATATATAAGCCATTTCAGATATAAAAACACTGGTGACATAACAACAGGAATAAGTGATTAGAAGATTCTAGAAGTCAATAAACCTCAGTTTGCCTTGAATGTGTTGTGTAATAATGTGGTCAGAAACAAATTGGAAGGGAAAAAGTAAATGATTTTTAATTGCAGATGATATGATAGTATATACACAAGTGACCTGAAATGTTCACAGGGAGCTTCTACAACTAATCAACACTTTCAGCAAAGTTGAGGATACAAAATTAATTCACAAAAATCATACCCCCCTATACACAAACAACAAATAGTATGAGAAAGAAATCAAGAAAACAACACCTTTCACAAGAGCCACAAACAATATAAAATATCCTCCTGTAACTCTAAGACATGAGTGAAGGACTTGTATAATAACAACTTCAGGTTATTGAAGAAAGAAATTGAAGAAGATATCAGAAAATGGAAAGATCCCTCATGCTCATGAATTGATAGGATTAACAGTAAAAATGTCCATCCTACCAAAAGCAATCTACAAATTCAATGCAGTCTTCATTAAAATCCCAACACAAATCTTCACAGATCTTGACAAAACAATATCGCACACACACACACACACACACACACACACACACACAAACACACACACACACACAATAGGATAGCTCAAAACAAGTTTGAATTTTAAAAGGAAGGAAGGAAGGAAGGAAGGAAGGAAGGAAGGAAAAGGAAGGAACTGCTGGAGATATCACCAGTCTCAGCTTTAAGTTTTGCTACAAAGCATAATAATAAAACAGCACTGCATTGGCATATACACAGATATTTTGATCAATGGAATTAAATTGAAGATCTAAACACCTATGAACACCTGAGTTTTGATTTTTAAAACAGCCAGAAATACATACTGGAACAAAAAGGCAACATCTTCAACACATGGTGCTAGTAATACTGGATGACTGCATGCAAAAGAACATAAATAGCAGAGCGGAAGTGGGTCTTCGTGAGGCGGTGGAGTCTTGCTTGAGTCGGTCTCCTCAGCGGCTGATGGAGTAGGTTAGTCTTTGCTCGAGCACACTGGCCCAGGCGTCTGGCTGACATCACCAGCTCCAAAATTTGGAAATACTGGACATCTAGTTGGCTCCAAATTGTAAAACACAGGATGAGTATTCAGTGGGTATGAGAGATTGAGAACATTCTACCACATCATAAACCTTGGTGTAGATCACTTCCTTTTCTCTGGATTGAAGCCAGAGTACAATGAGTACGAGATCCTCAAAGAGAGCAGCGTGGTAGAACTGTAAATACTAGACAAACCCAGAAGCGAACTCAGGAAACAACTTCAACTCCTGAGATTTCCTTGGAAGCAGAACCCATAGAACTTGTGGAAACTGTTGGAGATGAAATCGTGGACCTCACCTGTGAATCTTTAGAGCCTGTGGTTGTGGATCTGACTCACAATGACTCTGTTGTGATTGTTGAAGAAAGGAGAAGGCCAAGAAGAAATGGGAGAAGGTTGCGCCAGAACCGTGCTGACAGCTGTGTGGTTAGCAGTGATGATGAGGAGCTGTCTAGAGACAAAGATGTGTATGTGACTACGCATACTCCTTGAAGCACCAAGGATGAAGGAGCTACTGGACCTATGCCCTCGGGTACCGTCATTGTCCAATCTGCATGGATGGATACTCTGAGATTGTGCAGAATGGGCGTCTCATTGTTTCTACAGAATGTGGCCACGTCTTCTGTAGCCAGTGCCTCCGTGATTCCCTTAAGAATGCTAGCACTTTTCCAACTTGTAGGAAAAAGATCAACCATAAACGGTACCACCCCATTTATATATGAAATGTTCACAACTGCTCAGGATAGACCAATGGACAGACAACCAGGCTGGCTTTTCTGCATGGTATCTGCCTTCAGTTTCCTGAGCTCAATAAGACTTTGAAAACTCAATGTCTGATGTAAACTGGTCTTTTGTTTTCCAACCCCTTACATCCTTTGGTTATCTCCAGGTTGATGCTATTGAGCACGATCCAGGGATGTTCCCAGATCAGATCAGCATCTCCACCCCTCTGGGTGGTCTGAGCCGAGAGTAGGAAAAACGGAGTCAGGCATATTGAAGTTGAGCATCATGGCTCTAGCCTCTTTATGGAGCTTACGTGTTGTCCAAGATGTTTCCCTGTTGGGAAAGTTTGCCCCAGCTCTTGTGGGTGAAGAACATTCCCAAGGCACCTGCCAGTTAGCTATTCTGCCTGCCAAACAATGACCTTGCCAGACAGTCCATCTAGCCCAAGGACACCAGTACATAAACTCCCCATGAAAAAGACTAGCTAGTGTACCTAGTTTTTTTTTTCCCCCATGAGAGCAGAGGTGACCTGTGATTATGCCTGAAACTTATTGATGTGCAGTGTTTTCTGCAAATCAAGAGACTCTTCAGGGCAACCCTGTTTCCTAAGAATAAGAAAGTGCAATAAAGACCGTTCTTCACCCATTCAACAATCTGGAAGATGTAGCACTGCTAGTGTCCTCAGCCCAGTGTTGCCTATGGGAGCAGTGCCCATCCCACCCCATCTCTATTCACCAACTGTTCTCAGGAACCTACCCATGCTCCAAAGTTCTTTGCCTGGCACAGAACATCCAAGGCTAGTAGGACAAGCTAGTATTTTGGTGTCCTCTCCTTTCTGCTAAGATGTGTCCTGTGTTGTCTACAGTGCTCTCCAACCCTCAGTTTTTCAGTTCCCACTGCCTAATGTCTGCCCAAGCATAGCTGTTCACTTACCTGCTTTTGCCCAAGTCACTGTTGCCCTTATGTCAGAGGTGTTGCCCTACTCAACCTACGACTGCCCTGGCTTTTCCACACCCCTTTTTAATAGATACGTATTTCCAAAGCTGCTCTTCTGGCCAGTTGAGCTTTGACACTCTGGACTTGGACTGCTCAGTAGGTTTTGGTCGGCAAAGTGTGGTGCCTCTTCCTCCCAGTGGGACCACATAACAATCTCTGCTCCACTCTATATGTGTGGGAGCCTCTGGTGCTCTCGGAGACAGCAAAGATGGTGAATTGCCCCTGGGGACACCAGGCACAGGATGGCTCGTAGAGGGTGGACCTTGAATGCCAGCCCGCATTCACCTTCACACTACTTCCTCAGAGGGCTTCAAGCCAAACCAATAGCCTTTTTGTATAACACATCTTTGAGGTGGGAAAGGGACCACTGGAGTTTTGCTAGCAATAACTGACTTTCAGTTTACTGTTCTGAAGGAGCAGGGACTCAGCACAGAACTCACTTTAAATGGAGCTGAAGGAGTGTCCCTCCTCTATGTGAAAAGAAAATAGTTTTATTCTTCATTCTGACTTTTTAACTGTTTGACTTCAGTTAGTTTGAATGAGAGTAATAAGTTTTTTTTACATGGACTCAGAGGGTAAGAGCATTAACTCATCATTGTGATGTGTGGTATGTGCCCTCCCCTTGGAAGTTACAGCCATTGAGTTCTCTGCGGGCCTCATGGACGTGGTCTTGTTAGTTCTAATGATAGCCAGACTTCAAGGAGACAAGGCAACCATGCAGCCAGTTCACTGGTTAATATGGTGACACCCACTTAACAATCCGTTTTCTCCTTAAAGACAGTTTATGAAATTGATCATAAAAGTTCTATTACTTCATCCTAAATTAAATTGAGAAAAAAATGTGTTTAGTTCTTCTAATCAGAAACCTCATTAATAGGAAAAGGTTGGTATAGAAATTTTTTTTCTTTCCTTTTTCCTTAATGTATATAGTTTAACTCTTTTCTTTGTTACATTTAAACTATGCTCATGGGTATCAGTCTTCTTGAACTAGTATTAAAGATGGAAATAAAACAATTTGAACCACATTAAAAAAAAAGAACATAAATAGGTCAACACTCATTACCATACACAAAACTCAACTGGAAATGGGTCAAAGACCTCAACATAAAACCAGATATACTGAACCAGATTGACAAGAAAGTGGAGAAAAAGCACTGAACACATTATTATTGTAGATGACTTTCTGTACAGAACACCATAAGCACAGATTTTAAGCTCAACAACCATAAATGGGACCTAATGAAGCTGAGATGCTTCTGCACAGCAAAGGACACGGTCATTTGGGCAAAATGGCAGCATACAGAATAAAAACCAATTTTCAGCTCCTACATGTGTCTAACTACACATATGATAAAGGGCAAATATCCAGAGGGACGGGGAGATAATTTTAAAAATTTAATTATCAAGAAAACAAGTAACCCCATTAAAATGGAGTAGAGATAAACAGAATTTTCAATGGAGGAAACTCAAGTGGCTGAGAAGCATTTAAAGAAATGTTCAACATTCTTTACCTTCGGGGACATGAAAATCAAAACTACTTTGAGATTCTATCTTACACTTGTCAGAATGGCTAAGATCAATAGCGTAAGTGACAGTTCATGTAGATGAAGATGTGGATGGAGCAAGGGGAGCACTCCTCCCATTGCTGATGGGTATGAAAACTCATGCCATTACTGTGGAAATCAGTGAGGCAGTTCCTCGGGAAGATGGGAATCCATCTACCGTAAGATCCACTATACCACTCTTGGTTATACACCCAAAGGACACTTTATCCTCTCACAAAGACATTTACTCAGCCATGTTCATTGCTGCTCAATTCACAGTAGGCAGAAACTGGAAACAACTTAACAGAAGGTTTATCCTCAACAGAAAAATAGATAAAGAAAATGTAGTACATTCACTCAGATGTTTTAAAAATGGCCTTGTGAAATTTGTAGGCAAATGGATGGAACTCGAAAAATAATACTGAGTTAGGCATCCCAGACCCAGAAATACAAATATGATATGTATTCACTTATATGTGTGTGGATATTAGTTGTTAAATCAATCATAACCAAGCTATAATCCATAGAACTACAATCTATAGAATCACAGAGAGTAAGTAGAGAGTAAGGAACTAGATAGATCTCATTAGGAAAGGGAAATTTAATACAGATATGAATTAATGGGGGATGGAATGGGATGGAAGAGGGGAATTGTGGGAGGAAATATGGGGAGCGACAGCTAAAATTAAGGGGCATCTGAGTGATAGTATGGAAACTTCCTAAAATGTATGCATGCATAAAGGCAATCTAAACTAAATCAACAAATAATGGTGAAGACAATCTCTTATCACTACACAAAACTTCCAGCACCAAGACTGGGTTATATCTAACAGAGTTGTTGGCCAAAGGAGCCCCACAGGAGTGCCCAAACAACTTACAATGTTGCCAAGTCTATAGGCTGCTCCCACAAACTGACAGCAAGGGCCCCTTACTGAAGACAATACCTATACAACAAATTGAAATTTCAGAGATCAATCTGGTGCCTACATAGAACCTTCACCCTTATGTTCCAGTGTCCTTGGTAGGGAACAGTACTCTATACACTGTCAAAAGAAATACATAAACATCAATCCAACCACAAGTGTTTTTCTTCAGTGGCATACTACTTGCAAGATATGCTAGGGCACTTGGTACACAAAGCTTGTTAGAGTAACCAACTAATAATTGATTTGACCTAAGGACAACTTCACAGGATGTAACCCATACCTAAAGCTTCTTGGGTGACTACAAACCTTAGACTATATAGCCCAGTGACCTAGGGTAAAACCAAAATAATACTGGTCTAAGAAAATAAATAAAAATGTGTAGTTATATAAAATGACTCTTAATTATACTCTGATAGACTCAGATCAAGATAAGCAAAGCTCATTTGAACTCACAGGGCATGAAGCTTGCACCAGACCTGCATGAGTTTGAACCAGGTCCTCTGTGCTTATATCATGGATGCCAGTGATTCCCAAACATATGAAAGAGTGAGTCTCTGATTCTTGTGCATTCTCTTCTGCTCTTTTTCTTCTTTTGGTTTGTCTTGTCCAATATGACATGGTAGCTTTTGTTTTATCTTATTATATTTTATTTTGTTATTTTTTTAAAATAAATGAATGAATGCCTAATGACTAGGGTAAAGATTAACTACTAAACTGTTCTTTATGCCTGCTGGGGGAGGGAAAATCGGGGCTCTTTTCCAATAGAGTGACACTGGCTATGCCAACCACTCTGGGACAGTCCTTATGTTCAGGAATAGTTGGTCAATATATAATAGAGTCCACAGATTTTTGGGGGTGTGCTATTGTTTAGTTATAGTTTAATTTGGTTGGTAGATTTTGGAGGGGTTGTTTTATTTTGTTTTCTTGGTTTGGGGCGTTTGGATGTTTTGTTGTTTTTTTTTGTTTTGTTTTTGGTTGTTGTTGTTGTTGTTGTTGTTGTTGTTCTTTTTTTCCCAAGAAGTTGGCTGAGTAAGGAAAAGGAGAGGATCAGGGAAAATCTTGGGGGAAAGAAATATGTTCAAAATGTGTTTAAATTTTAAAATTATTTTGAATAATAAAAATATTTTTAAAGTATTGAGATCAGCTAAAGGAATTGGTGAGGTTTTGTCCTTAGATATATATCATAAGAAAATAAATAACTACTGCTCCTGATCACTACAATGTGAATCTTCTAGGTGAGTTTATTTTTCTAAGTTACTTTCCAGCCTCATAAATGCAATAATTTCTTTGAACATTGAGCAGCATGCTAATGCATGTTAGAGCACTATGTACATCCAAGGGGAATGTGACCTTGCTAGACATAGATTTGTAAATGAACAAATTATTTAAAAAGTACCTCACTAGTTCAAACAACAAAACAATTTATTACTTAAAATTAATTTCACTTGTTCAAGAAATACATATGTTCATTTTTGGTACCATGGAAAACACAAGCATTTCCAAGCAGAAGCATTCAATTTCAATGTGGCTCTCACTTTAGCTTATGGTTTCCTGTATAACTGAATGAACCATGGTATGCATATATAACATGGATACATTAACTCTACCTG
Organism: Micromys minutus; assembly: GCF_963924665.1. NCBI lineage: Eukaryota > Metazoa > Chordata > Mammalia > Rodentia > Muridae > Micromys > Micromys minutus. The sequence goes on along the minus strand of NC_137970.1, from coordinate 24,642,744 downwards.
AATCCATGATTTCCTTCACCCCAACAAAGATCCTTTATGTCTCCTTTAATTCCATTCCTGCCCATAGTATGTAACTCCTGTCCTAATTTCTATTGTAGGTCTTGCTTATTGTTGAACTTTCTAAAAGTGGAATCATGCAGTAATGTTCTTGAAATTCACCTATGTTGTGCATGTCATTGTAATTTATTCATTTTTATTGCAAAGCCATTTTCCATAAGATGAATACCATGATATTCAATTTATGATTAGCTCCCATTTGGTTTTCCCAAACTCCTGTGTCAATGTTGAGTAGAATCTGGGATAAATAGTAGAAAGCTAAGAAGCATCCTTTGGGAATACAGAATAACTGAAAAGGGAAAGTTTGTTGCACTTACTAGCCTTCCTTCATTATAATTTTTGCAAGGAAAGATACCAACCTGGTTTTTAGAAGAAATGTTTCCATAACCTTTTTATAATACATAAGCGCATCTGAATGGCAGAAAGAGTGGGTGGTAGTGACTGTTCCAGGGTATCAGTAAAGCCCCTTTAAAGACTGAAGCATCTTTTCTCCAATTTCCAGAAAGCATTGGTAGCTGGTGCCTAGGAGTGGAAGGATATTATTGATCCACAACCACTACAGCCTCTCCCTGGTCAAATTGTGGATATAAACGTCAGCACCATCAACTTCTCCCCAAAGGAAGACAAATCTGAAGAGCTGTATCAAATGAAGATTTGCCTGAATAAGCTGGGATCCCTTTGCATTCAGCATCTCCATCTGCATTATCATATATTTCATCCTCAGAAAGTTGTTCCTGACAACATTCTTGGTACATATTCTGCATGCTAGTGTCACAATTGCTGGAACTTCTCCTGACAGAATCTAACCCATAGCAAGCAAGTCAGTTATAGTTCTCCCACTGTATTCCTCTGTCTCACTAGATTTTTGACAACTGATATTTATGTTGACTTACAAATTTTAGATTAATGTGTGCATTTCTATCAAACTAAATTATTGGATTTTAGTATGGACTTGTGTAAGACTGGTAGATCAACTTGAGGTTAAGGCTAACCTATTTCTATATGGATATCCACTTGTTCAAGAACCAAGTGTTGAAAGGATTCTCATTTACCCTATTTGGTTGCCTTATCATGATCAGGTTATCTACAAATGAAAGAAACATCACATTCCTTTTACATGTCTGTTCTTTTTACTCTCTAATATAGCCATTGTGACAGTGTAATAACATTGTAAAAAGCATATATCTTTGCTATCTTTTGAGGAAATGTTTGGTTGTCCATTTTTGATATGTTGGCTCATGGTCCCTTATTAGCAACACCAGTTGAAAATGCCAAATTCTACTATATTAATTACCACTTCTGTATTCATTTGTCTCTTATGAATTAGTTTCATAAGGTCTTAGCCACTGTAGTTTTTTGAGCATTCTATAATGTTAAAATAAGTTTTGCTTAGACAAACATGATGGTACAGACCTGTAATCTTCCCTTTTTGGGAGGCTGAAGTAGAAGGATCAGAAATGTGAGACCAGACTCAGAGCTATAGGAAGTCCCTGCCTCAAACAAATGAACAAGAGGAAATGAGTTATTTTCTTGGTTTTTCTCCATTTGATTTTTTTCTTCTAGATAAGCTTGTTGTTGTTGTTGTTGTTGTTGTTTAAAACAGTATATTTTAGTCTGGCCTTTAATTCTCTATGCTTCAAAAAAGGACCATTCTGATTCTCTATCCCCTATATTCCAAGTGCTGACATTACAGGTGTGCGTCACCACAATGGAGTTACATACCTAGTACTGGGGAAATTTCCTAAACAGAAATACAAAGGCTCAGGATTTACAATCAAGAATTGATAAATGAAACTTCATGAAACTAAAAAGCTTCTGTAAGGCAAAAGACACTGTCAATAGGACAAATCAGCAACCTACAGACTGGAAAAAGGGTCTTCACCAACCCCACATCCAATAGAGACCTAATATCCAAAATATATAAAGAACTCAAGAAGCTAACCTCCCCAAAAAAACCATTAAAATGGGGTACAAAGATAAACAGAACTATCAACTGAGGAATCTTGAATGGCCCAGAAGCACCTAAAGAAATGTTCAGCATCCTTAGTCATCAGGGAAATGAAAATCAAAACAACCCTGAGATTCCACCTCATACCAGTCAGAATGGCTAAGATAAAAAAAAAAAACTCAGATGACAGTAGATACTGGTGAGGGTGTAGAGAAAAAGGAACACTCCTCCACTGTTGGTGGGGTTGCAACCTGGTTCAACCACTCTGGAAACCAGTCCGGCGGATCCACAGAAAATTGGACGTATTACAACCTGAGGACCCAGCTATACCACTCATGGGCATATACCCAAAAGTAATTCCAACATATAACAAGGATACAAGCTCCATTATGTTCATAGCAGCCTTATTTATAATAATCAGAAGCTGGAAAGAACCCACATGTCCTTCAACAGAGAAATGGATACAGAAATTGTGGTACATTTACACAATGGAGTAATACTCAACTATTAAAAACAATGACTTCATGAAATTCATTAGCTTCATGTAGTAGAGACAGAAGGAAACACCATCCAAAGACTACTCCACCCTGGAATTCATCCCATTCTCAGACACCAAACTCGTACACTATTGCTGATGCCAAGAAGTGCTTATAGAGAAGAGCACAGTTAGGGCTGTCCTCTGCTTGGCCCTGTGGAGGTTTGTTGCCCCAGTGAAGGTAGATGCTAGAGGAGTGAGGCAGGAGTGGTAACCTCTTAGAGGTAAAGGGAAGGGGGTTGAGATGGGATGGGGGGGGTGTTGCAAAGTAGATACCAGGAAGAAGAGAAACATTTGAAATGTAAATAAATAAAATAATCAATAAATATAAAAAATTAATTTAAAGACACTAAAATTAAGAACAAAAAGAAAGTCAGATTTATCCAAAGAGTTATCATTACCTTCTCTTGTATTTGAGATATCATCAGATGCCTTTTCATATCTTTTAAAGTGCTTCTGAAATAAATCCCCTAAATTACTTTGTTCATCTTAAAATGGTTTTACGTTTTTTTTTAATTTAAAGAAACATATTCTCTTGATGTAGATGTTAATGTGCATTTAAAATTATTCAGTTTGTTGAATTTTACTATGAATAAGAACTTTTATTTTTATTGGATATTCTCTGCATTTACATTTCAGGTCTTATCCCTTTCCCACAATCCCATCCCCCTCTCCTTCCACTTTCTTCCATGAAGGTGCTCCCTCTCCCAACCTCCCTCTCCCACCTCAGCACCTTGGCATTCCCCCTACACTGGGAAAATGAACCTTCACTGAAGGCCTCTCCGCCCACTAATGTCAGAAAATGCTGTCCTCTGCTGCATATGCACCTCGGGCTATGGGTCTCTCCACGTGAACTCATTGGTTGGTGTTTTAGTCACTGGGAGCTGTGGTGGGTTTTGTTGGTTGATAATGTTGTTCTTCCCATGGAGTTGCAAACCCTTGCAGCTCCTTCAGTCCTTTCTCTAGCTCCTTCATTAGGGTCCTCATGTTTAATCTGATGGTTAACTGTGTCAGCAATAGTGCTTGGGTTTATTGGATGCATATGGGGCGTATCCCCAGGTGAGGCACTTTCCTAGATTTTCCAACTTTAGGGTTGTCTTCTTTTGTGATTTCTTCATTGTTTCTATTTCTGTTTTCAGTTCCTTCACCTGTTTGTTTTTGCTTTCCTTTGTCTCTTTAAGTGATTTTTGTGTTTCTTGTGTTTCCTCTCTAAGGGCTTCAACTTGTTTGTGTGTGTTCTCCTGGCTTTCCTGTACTTCTCTAAGTGTATTATTTATGTGCTACTCGATGATCTCCATCATCATCGTGAAGTATGATTTTAAGTCTAAGTCTTGTTTTTCTGGTGAGTTGGGATATCCACTATTTTCCGTGTTGGGAGAACTGGGTTCTGATGTTGCCAGGTTGTCTTGCCATCTTGTTATCAGTGATGCTAGGTGTTCTTGTTGTCTCTGACTGGAGCTTTTCTCTCCTGTGGGTCTGTGGGCCCTTGGTCTTTGGAGGGAGATTGTTCCTGAATGATTGTCTCTCTTGTTGGCTATGAGTTCCAATGGCAGTGCCCAGTCCTGATGCAACTGGGCCTGCTCTGATATTGGGCCGGACGTGCACTCTGAGAGTTCTGGGCAGCCTCTCCCATGACAAACAGTGGGAACATGGACTCACCCTTGCACTCAGGAGTGAGAGCCGTCCAGTAGCTCTTCCTCTTCTGAGTGCCCAGCAATCTGAGGGCAGGCCACCAGTCCTGATGAAACAGGGCACAGTCTGGCCTTGGGTAGGAAGTGTGAGCTCCCAGACAGCACTGCCACCTACGCCTTGAGAGTTTCTGGCGGCATTTCCCCTATGTGTAGGTTTTTTTTTTTTTTTTTTTTTTTTTTCCAGCACTTTAAATTGTCATTCTGAGCTAATCATGGTGGCACACATCTCTGATCCTCGCAGTTAGGAGACTGAGTTATCATAATTTTTTAATTTGAAGACAGCTTAAATTACAGAGGAATATCCTGTCCCTTACCCCCCCACACACACACACCCTGGAAAATGGCACTATACGGCTGGGGAGATGGTTTAGTGGTTAAGGACTTGCTATGAAAGTAGACTGTAGTTTCAATTTCCAGAACCCAGATGAATACCGAATGGACATGGTAGCTAGCCTATAATTCCAACCCCCAAAGTTAGAGACTGGGAATCCCCTGAGCAAACTGGTCAAGGAAATGAACTCTGAATTTACTTGAGAGACCTTCCTCACTGAATAAAATAGAATAGTAATTGAGTATGATTCTTAATATCAACCTCAGGACTTCACGTACATGCAAACAAGCATCTACAAACCCACATATGCCCACATATATGCAAACAAGAATACACACACACACATAAACACAGGAAAACAAGAACAATGGCATTCCATTGCCTCTAGGTCTTTATTTCTGTTAAGAAGTCATCTTTCATGATGTGTTCTCGTGTGTCCCTCTCCTCACCAGTCGCTTTGAAGATTTCCTCCACCTTTCACCGCGATGTGGCTACTTGTAGTCTTCACTGCATTTTTCGTGTTAGCTGTTCACTTCATTTTCTACATCCACAAATTTATGATCATCACCGCTGGGGAACTTGAAGCAATTAGCTCTTCAAAATTTTGGTTTTCCCTTTCTCTCTAATCCTCCTTAGACACCAATTACACATATGCGAAGTAACTTGGTATTGTCCTACCCATCCCTGAGAGCTATTCATTATTATTTTAACTTTTTTTCCTTCCTAGTCTTTATGTTTAAATAACTTCTATTAAAGTGTCTTTAAAATTCCTGGATTCCTTTGTCTCCGAGTTCCAAGCTGCTGTTAAAGCTATTCAGTAAATGTTTACTTCTTTCCTTATATTTTACAGTTTTGGATTCTCAGGTGGTCCTTTTTGTAGTTTGTCTTTCTATACTTTTGTTCCTCATCTTTTTATTTGTTATGATTCTTTTCATTTAGGTTCTTGGGCATGACTAATAATAGTTCTACAGAGTTCCTGTTTGTGAACTCCTCTGTTTCTATTCACTACTTCCTTTCCTGCCGCATGTTATATGTTTCTGCTTTTAAAAAAAAATCTATTAAGTATGTGTGTGTGCAGACATATATACATACGTGTGTGTATATATCACAGCACATGTGTGGAAGTCAGGAAACCACTTGTTGAGAGTTGGTTCTTTCCTTCCATCTTGTTTTGAGACAGGTCTGTCACAGTTTCAGCCCCTAGGGATATGAACTCCAAGCTAGCTGGCTTGTAAGAACCTGTAAATTCTCTCATATCTACCTCTCATCTTGTCATATTGTATCTGAGTTTTATATACGGGTTCCAGGAATCAAATTCGAGTCATTAGGATCATGAAGCAAGCACTTTTTACCACTTCCTGGCCATTTCATCAACATAGGTAAATGAAATGTTCTCTTATATATTAGACACTATAGATGGTATGCTTTAAAGATTTTGCATTCTTTTATCCTCCATGAAATATTGTTGGTTTTTGTTTTAGCAGATACGTAAATGACTAGCTTATAACCTTGAACTTGTGAAGGCTTGATTTTATATTTTGTCAGTGTGGATATGTTTCATCCTTAGTCTCAAGGCTAACTCCAGTCTAACAACAATGTTTAATGGCTCAGGGATAGTAGCTTTTCTGGTGTTTCAAAAGAAATCCCGGAGTGCTTACTAATGTCACGAAATTATTCTCTCTTTCTCTCCCTCTCCCTCCCCCCTCCTAGTATCCTTTTTTTTTTTTTTTTTTTTGGTATTCTTCGATTTTCTTTGGTGCAGGCTCAATGAGGGGATCTACATAAAAGTAAAATGGATATTGCATGCAGATGTGTGTGCATCCATATGTTGAAAGTATTGGATTTAATGGGAGATTACATGCAGTTTCTCTGGTGAATCCTTTTACAATTGTACCAAATTCCAGCAACTCTTGACTCTCCTAACTTGATCCTCTGACACTCCTAGCCAATATGACATCAGCCTTCAGATTGAGTTTTAGCCTTGACTGAAGAATGCCTTCAGGAGAAAGCCGTGTGTATTTGGCTCTTCCCCCAGTGCGGCCACTGTCTCTCAAGAGTCAAATCCAATTTCTGCCTTCTTTTGTCACTCCTTTGCCTTATCAAGGTTTGAATGTGCACTGTTCCCCGCAATTCAACCGTCAACTCTTGTGTTTGAATACTTGGTCCCTGACTGTGTGTACTCGTTGGGGGGAGAGTCTGAAAACTTGAGGAGATGGAATCTCTCTGAAGACACTGATTCTGGAGGAAGAGGGCTGGCTGATTGAGGTTTTTATAGCCCAGGCCCACTTCCTGTCTTTTCTCTCCTTCCTGACTGCAGACATAATATGACCAGCCATTCTCTGCTCGTGTTGCAATGCCTCCCCTGCCCTGATGGACTCCATCCTCAAGCAAGAAGATAAAAGATGCGCCTAAGATGCTTCTGCCAATACAATTTGATAGCATAGCTTCCAAAGTCTCGTGATTGAATGCACAGCCCATAGGGAGTGGCATTATTAGAAGGTGTGGCCTTGTTAGAGGAAGTTTGTCACTGTGGAGGTGGGATTTGAGGTTCTTGAATGCTCAAGCTTTGCCCCCCACCCTGTGACACACAGTTTCTCCCTGCTGCCTATGAATCAAGACACAGAACTCTCAGCTCCTTTTCCAGTACCATGTCTGCCTGCACACTGCTGTGTTTCCTGTCATGATGATAATGGTCTAAACCTCTGAAGTTGAAAGCCAGCTCCAATAAAATGTTCTCCTTTATAAACGTTGCTGTGCAACATGTCTCTTCACAGCAATAAAACCTGAACTAAGACAGGCATGTATTTTGTCACTGCAGAGGGAAAGGTTATTAATATTTATCTCTTCACTGTCAATATTCTGTCGTGCATATATAATGTATAAGAAGTAAGACTGTTCTAAATAAACTATTTCATAGTAACTAAAACTGGATTTCATCTATGCAAGTGGCTTGGTAACATGCTCTATTCACGTAGCAATTTAGCTTCTACATGTCCCTGTGTAATTAGGATTTTCTTCTTCTACAATGTAAGTGTTCAGGTCAAGCGTAACTTCTCAAATAAACTTCTCATTATGTTTGCGGCTGAAGCATGGAAATCGCTAACATCCTTACCTTTTTGATTTCTTACACAATTATGATGACAGTCTGCTGGAGAGCACCATAGTAAGGCTGAGTGGCTTTTGTGGAAATGTGGTATTTCACGAGCTATTCCACTGAGAGACAGTGTGTGTGATTTCTGTCTTCTGGCTGTACATTAAGCAATCTCCCAAGCTTCACCTAAAGAGCCCCTCCTCAGATAACAAAAAGCTGTTTTCATGCATGCCCCCATTCCTCAGAAGACATCCCTTTACCCACTAGTATTTTCTTTACAGGAGCTCCAGGGAAAGACAAAAATTGACACTAATGGTAAGTCTTTACCACATATCACAACTCCTCATTACTCGAAATTTCCAGCACACTCTGTGATTTACAAACACAGTAAAAGAGGAGAGCTTGACAGGATGTAGTAAGTCTGTGGAGGAGTTCTTCATATATATCACTGACTGATAAACACCCTCTCTATTCAGAGTCTAGCCAGAATGTTTCTCCTAATATACTTTTTGGCAACCCTAACCACTTAGAGTAGATAAAGATTTGAAGCATTTGTTATCAGATCTGACAAGAATTTATATTCAGGGTTTTGTGAGGTATTTTTAGTTCTGGGATTTTTCTAGGCAGTTCCATCTCCTAGAAGAGGAAATATCTCCTCACGCTTTATGGCTTTGTTTATTATTCACCATGGAGAGTCAACAGCTGAAATTATATGACTACAAAATGAGAGTCTCGTTTAGTCATCATATGGGAGACACAGATTTGCCTGGCTTCTCATTCCACTATTGAGTTCCAGAAGAGGAGCTGCAACTGTCTTTCCTCAGGACACCTGAGCCCCCACATTAAAAAGCTAAGCATAATGCAAAACACAAAATTCTCTGAGCCTCAAATCACTAACTACTCAGTGTCAGAATCTGCAAAGCTTTCCACCGATGTTCTCCATAAATTGAAGTGCTAGCTGAAAACCCGAGTAATAAAGTTGGTCAATTATGCCATGTCACACTAACCTCTTTTAATCAAAAGCATATATTGTGACAGATCCAAGGCATGTTTATCTCAATCAACATGCCTTTAGGTAATTACCTACCTATTGCTGGACCAAAGCACACAACCACCGCCACCTAGAGGTAAAGTAGCTGGATAACAGATGAGGTTGTAACTTGTAGTTTGTTTTAAGACTGAATGGAAATCTTTTCAATCAAACCCTAAAATTTTAAGTTATCACATAATACAGAATGAAAATCAGACATCCAGCAGGTGGCCACAAGATAGGCTGTTTGTTTGAGTTTTTCAGAAGCTGTAGTTGAAACCCAAAAATTCCGCCTTGTTTTCAAAAATGATTGAGTCTTATGCACAAGCACGATCCACACGAAACAAGGCTAGGCTAAATAAGAAAGAAATCTTTTAAAAGGCCTTGAAATTGACACATTTCAGCCAAATGAGAAAGGAACAGCCCTGTGGGGAAAGCCAGGGGCAAGTGATTTGGTAAATATGACCTCAACCTTGGTGAAAAGAGATAAAAGTTGGGCTCAGCTATGTGAGGCAATGTATCCGTGTAGATTGAAGGAGAGGAAAAAACTTGAGAGATGGGCTGTGGGTTAGGATGAAAGACAACCCTGGACATTAGATAATAGCCTAAAATAAGTGCCAGACTCTCACAATACCGTTTTTGAAAAGTAACATGTATGCAATCAAGAGACAGGACAGAAGGAAAGACTCATGTTTTCCCAATAAATCTCCGGGGCCTGCCTGGGTCTTTCTGCAATATAAAATAATGTCACTAGCAAAGGTGATGATGAAAAGCCCTCTTCCCTCAGAAGGAACAAGCATGGCATTTGAGCACGTCACTTGCTGTGACCCAGGAGCTCTGTATACTGATTCCCTTAGTCTTGCCAAGAAGAATATTGAGTTCACTTTAAACATGGGGACGCGGTGCTTAGCTGTCGTATAGCGCTCGGCACAAGCGCTTTGTGAGCATCAGCATGGTTTTTTCTCATGGCCCTTTCAGGTAGGCACTCAATCTCGTTTCCAGAAAATGCAAGTATCAGTAGTGATAACCCCTCCTTTTAGATCTAGAGGAGCTGGGCGTGAAATCCTATTTTATGAAAAATCCTCTAGGAGCTTACTTTCTCCTGGTTGTCTCTGGCTGTGAATGGCTTTTAACAGAATCAGTGTCGAAAACTGTCTCATTAGTCCATGTTTCTTTCTTCTCCATACAATCACCCTCTGCACATTTTTAGTAAACATACACACACTTTTTTTTCCCATTTCTTCAGTCTCAGGCACCACATTTCGGGGGCTTGAGAGACAACATGGCTGCGGGCACTGTGCTGGACATAACAGATGGAGGACCCTTCTGGCAGGCCCGAGAGTTTTCGTTAGGCAGTGGTGCTTTCTCTTGGCTCAGGAGATCCCCACATGCTGCTTGTTCGGGTGTCACCATTAGAAGTGGTGGCGTGTCCCTCTCGTCCTTTTTTTTTTTTATGTTGGACTGCCATCTGCTGTGCCATTTGTAAAAGAGAAAAATTCATGGCATTGTTTGGAGTAAAAAGACCGTGAACAAAGCAGAGGAGGTTTTTTTGTTTTTTTTTTTTTTTTTTTTTTTTTTTTTTTTTTTGTGCAGTCCACGAGAAAGCAACCTCTTTCTAGAATGGGTACCCGGTGCAGGTGAATAACCACCAGACTGCTCAGCTATGATTCTACTCACTCTGGAGACTTGCTCAGACAGCCAAAGGCTTTGTTTCATAATCAAGTCACCAGCTGTTTGATGAACCTTCTAGAAGCTGCAGGTCTTTCAAAAGGTGTTTGTCCCCCTGTCCTCCTGTCCTCTCCCTTGGATGTTAAAGTGCAACTACGGCTAAGATGAAGCACTCACTCCTTGCTGAGATAAGATCTTCCATAGTCCAGGCTAAAGATGAATTTGCTTTTTAAAGACGGGTAACCTTGAGCTTCTGATTCTCCTGAGTGTTGGGATTGAAAAGTGTGGGTCACTAGACCCTTTTTATGTGATGCTGGGTTTGAATCCAGAGCTTCACACATGCTAGGCAAGCGCTCTATTGACTAAGCTACAGTCAGCTTGGAGAAACTGCTCATGTTGGCTTTGCATTAACAACAGGTCCTTTGTAACTGTCCTCTCTGAAGCCTAACTCGGTTGAATGGTCAGCTTCTGGCATTTAAACTGCCAACATTTCTTCCTTTGCAGCTTTGATAGTAGGATGGGAAGACTGTAAGCTGGAGGATTTCTATAAACCGGCCCTGAACTCTCCTGGGAAGCTTCAGAATGGAAGCCAAGTCCCGCCGAAGGACAATAAGATCTCAGTGAGTAGGGCTTGAACCTTGTTGACATTCTCCCAAAGGATTCCTATGTTCTGAAGGGCCAGGCCCAAACCTTAAACACAAGACAGTGGTATAGAGATGAAAATTCCTGACTGTGCATGACACCACCCAGTGAAACTTTGAAAAGAAAGGAAGAAAAGAGGGAGGGAGGGAAAGAGGGAGGGAGGGAAGGAGAGAGGGAAGGAGAAAGGAAGGAAGGAAGGAAGGAAGGAAGGAAGGAAGGAAGGAAGGAAGGAAGGAAGGAAATGGAAAGGAAAATAGAGAAAGTAAAAGAAAAAAGTAAATCATAATATCATACTATCTGGGCTTGGGGCTAAGTTACTGGTATTTTTCTAATAAAACATGGGGAAATTCCAAGAGAAGACACCTCTGTAAACACATGCCTCTGGGTATTTGTCACCACTCAGGAACCACAGCAAAATGGCCAAGTGAGATAAATCTGTTCTTCTCCTGGGGCTTCAACACAGCATAGTTTGACTTAAGCTTCAGTTCCACACATTACCCCCAACTACCCAGTTCCCCCAGGACCCTCCCAGTCTCTTTTTTGGGTTTAGGTATTAGCTCTACCTTCTGAAAGGAAAAGTAAAATAAATAAAGCTGAACTCTAGATAAGTGTTCAGTTTGACAGTCCTTGGGCAATGCACCATTTTCTGTTCTGCCACAAGATTAGATGTCTTTCTCTTTAGCACCCAATCCCTTGCAGTTGAATCCACAGACTTGGTGCCTTGCCTGAATGTGCAGTGGATGCCAGATAAATGAATGAAAAGGAATGATGAGTGTGTAGAAGTGTGCTAGATTCACAGTTTAATATTCAAAATTTGTTCAAGGCCTTTTTACTTATACTTGATAGGGGTAGAAAAAGTTTGTTTTATGACAAGCAACATCTTTTTATACAAAGAGGTAGAGTAAAACTTGAGGAAATTATTGAAATTAGCAGACAGTGTACCCTGAAAACTGCATATGGAATTACCATCCCTCCAATCTGTTTTCTGAAATCAATGGAAGAACCCACTGAAATTTTCTCCCTTGTATTTGTATGGGTTTTTGCTCTTCCATGTATTTAAGCGAACAAGAAGACCAAAGGCAATCGAAAGCATTGCTTTTCTCTGCAGGGATTTCCTGCAGTGCCTGCAGGGCATTTATTAGAATTGTCTGTAGGTGGTTTTCCTCGGGCTTCACCATCACAGGCAGTTAGCACCTGGATGTGATCCAAAAAGGCTCAAGTAGGGATCCCTATGAGGATTTGGGGTTCAGGGGAAGGAAGTCTTTCCTTCCTTTGGTTTATATTCCTTGTTTGATATACAAGAAAGATAATGTAGCAGGCTGGGTAGATATGTCACTTGGTAAAGTGTTTGCCTTGCATACCTGAGAATCCAGATACAACTTCTAGAACCCACATTATGAAAGTTGGAGTGATGACAACACCCTTTTAGTCTTGGCACTGGGGACATGAAAACAAGCATATCCCTGAGACTCACTGGCCAGCCAGCCTAGCCAAATCAGCAGACCCCAGGCCAGTGAGAGACAAATAAATAAATAAATAAATAAATAAATAAATAAATAAATAAATAAATACACTCAAGCTTGTATTCTGGCCTCTATTCACTTGTGTACGCACAAAACACGCACACACACACACACCTTTCTCTAAATTTAAGTATGGAACTTATCCAGATTCCTTCTAGTAAAGGTGAGAAAGCTTTTTAGCTCTGTACAAGGACGGAGTCAAGTTCATTGTTGACTACTTTGTAGCTTTCGCCCATTTAAGTCTTTAATAATAAGTGTTACTCCACTATAGCTTCTCTAAAACACGTACTTTCTCATTTAAATACTCCTTTATGCTTCTTTTATGGATTAAAAAATTTACTCCATGGGCTAAAGAGATTGCTCAGCAGGAAATATTCCATATTGCTCTTGCAGAAAGCCCGAATGGAAACAAAGTGCCCACATCATGGAGTCTGAAACACCGGTATCTCCAGCTCCAGGAGATCCAACACTCTGCACTGGACTTCACACACACACACACACACACACACACGTGCACATACCTACACAGACACATATAAATATACATATTTACCAATAAAGATAAAAATAGTTTTAAAAGATATCACATTGATTTGGAATACAGTTTAATGAAACGATACAAATATCAATCCTATATACAGAATAGGAAAATCCACTTATAGTGGTAAAAACTTGGAAACAATATAAATGTCCCTAGATATAAAAATGTCCTAGAAAATTACAATACAGCTATTTGAAGAAATATTTTGCAATCAATTTAAATGTAGATTTGAAAGACAAATATCAACATGAAAATATATATCAAAAACATCACTTTAAGATAATGTACATATACGACTAAAATAATATGCTACTTCGTACCTACTAGGGTACTTACAACCGAAACAATGGACAATAACACATATTGGTAAGGATGTAGAGAAATATGCATACTCATAACAGGTTGATGAAAATCAACGTCAGACTATACAATTTTCTGAAAAGATTAAACATAAAGTTACTATTTAACCTAGTAAATCTGCTTCAAAGAGTATGACCAAATGAACAGAGAACTGATTTTTAAAAATGGTTGAAAAATATTATTTGCAGCATTCATAATGGCGAAAATGTAGAAGGGCCATTAACCAGTGAATGGATAAACAGAGTGTGCTATATACTTACAATGGGTGTTATTCTGAAAGAACAAGAAATACAATGCTATGAGTGCTATAACATGGACAAAATGTCAAAACCATTCTGTTGGGTGAAAGAACTCAGACAAAAAGGACCACATTTTGTAGAAATGTCCAGAACAGGCAAATTTATAGCTGAAACTCTCTACTGTGAGGAGGGTTAAAAGAAGATGAAGGCGAGGGCCTAGTAGTTAAGGGAGTACATACTGCTTTTGCAAAGGATTGCAGAACAGTTTTCAACATTCACTTTGGGCAGCTCAGAGTGAACTGAAACTACACCTTAAGGGAATCCAACACCCTCTTCCGAACTTCCTGGGCACCTGCAACTGCACACACACACACACACACACACACGCACGCACGCACGCACGCACGCACGCACGCACATGCACACGCACACACCACATAATTAAACAAATATTTTTTTAAAAAAAAAAACTAAGAAATGAAGAATGACTAAAAACAGGAACAGGGTTTCTTCGGAGGGTAATAAATGCACATATTATAACATCTATTTTGCTGATGGTTGTATTCTGTGACACTATAAACCACTGATATTTTATGCAGGTGAATTGCTTAGAATGTGAATTATTTTGCAGTAATGTGCCTATTAAAATGTGCATAGTTACATAATACTATCACTAGAGAAAGGCACATACATAGAAAAGAGCTTCAAATTTTGTATTATACTATATTTAATTACAAGAAAAACATTACTTTTCTCTTTTTTGAGATTATAATATATAATTTATAATGCAATATATAGCATTATTTCTCCTTTCTTGCTCCCTTTCAAATTCATGCCTTCTGCTTTCCTTAATTGTTGTCGTTGTTTTTGTTGTTGATGGTGGTAGTGGTGTTAGTGTGTGTGTGTGTGTGTGTGTGTGTGTGTGTGTATGTGTGTATTCCTAAATGCAATCTGCTCAGTCTGTACAATGTTAATTGTATGTGAGTTTCAGGGCTGACCGTTAGTATTAGACAACCAGTTGGTGTGCTCTTCCCTAGGGAAAACTCTCTTCAGCATTCCTTAGTTGCCTGTGATTCTTTGTCTAGAGTTGAGGTCTCATAGCAGTTCTCCTATCCACATTGGCAAGTCTATTGTAGAACAAAAACTATCAATGAATCTTACTAATGGGGAGAAATCAATGAAGACATTTTCTATCTAGTTTGGGGAGCACTCCAGTTTTTCTTCAGTAGAGATCAATTTATTTTCAAGTCAGACTCATCCCACTTGCACGTGAGCACAAGGACATGACAGCGATCCACCCTAGCATCCAGCTGTGGTGTAATAGGTGAAAGGGTGCTGGAAGCCATGGTAGGTTTGTAAGCCAGGCTTTATTTCCCCGGTTACATCCTGAGTTCCACTCTTGCCGTACCCCATCCCTTGCCATTTCATTTTCTCCAATAACTTAGACTCCTTCTGTAGTGATGACTCCCAAATCTCTGTTTGCAGTGCTGAGATCTCCCCTGTAGTTCAGACTCCTGTAACTATCTGACTCTCCTTAATAATAAAGTTTATTAACAAAGCATGCTTATTAACAT
Source organism: Micromys minutus (assembly GCF_963924665.1). Lineage (NCBI taxonomy): Eukaryota > Metazoa > Chordata > Mammalia > Rodentia > Muridae > Micromys > Micromys minutus. Next base: position 24,627,514 of record NC_137970.1, on the reverse strand, counting down.
TAAATCCCCTGCCTTTAAAATCAGCACTTGGAAGCTTATCCTTTACTGTTCATCAGGTCCAATAAGGCTTGTGTACTGAGGCTTTCACTTTTTGGCCTTTTGTTTGTTTGTTTTTTGTTTTTTGTTTGGTTTTTTATCTTCATATGGCCTGTGAGTTGTCAGTCCTTCTTAGAAAAAAAAATAAGTGAATAGCACGCTCTCAGAGTGGGATACACCTGGACCTTAAGAATATAGCCTTGTGGCAAATTTTGGTATTCAAAAATCATTATGTTTAATCTATACCCGCCAAGAAAACTCTGGTTCCATGTTACTTTCTGTTCTACATGTACTTTATGCTTATGGTAACTAGTAAGATTTCAATGCAAACTATCAAACCTCTAAAAGAATCAAGTACTGACAATAATATATTCATATAGGTTTATGCCAAAATACCTTTAAAATCTGTACATGTATCTCTCTTTTTTTAAATAAAGTTGCAAGAAAAAAAAGTTTGTGTACTGGAAGGCCTCATTTCAGCAGAAGCTAGACGTAAGGCAGAAAGGAACATAAATGGCGGCAGCGGGATTTTTCTGGAGTTCTTTGACACTATCTCCATTAGATTGCTACTTGGAATCTAAAGCAGATGCATGGTTATAGACACTATGGTAATCCAACCTCTTCCACTCCTCCATCATAAAACAGTGGTCCTGACCTTATCAGGGATACAGACAAAAGGCCTTACATTCTCCAGAAAAGAGGGAGACAGCTTTCTGCCATCTTCTTTTGCCGGCACCATGGTGTGAGTGAATGTGCTTGCAGATGCTCTCAGGAGCATCAACAACGCTGAGAAGAGAGGCAAGCGCCAGGTCCTCATCAGGCCCTGTTCTAAGGTCATCGTTCGGTTCTTAACTGTGATGATGAAGCATGAATACATTGGTGAATTCGAGATCATTGATGATCACAGGGCTGGGAAGATCGTTGTGAACCTCACAGGAAGGTTGAACAAGTGTGGAGTTATAAGCCCTAGGTTTGATGTTCAACTCAAAGACCTAGAAAAATGGCAGAACAACCTGCTCCCATCACGGCAGTTTGGTTTCATTGTGCTGACAACCTCCGCTGGCCTCATGGACCACGAAGAGGCAAGACGAAAACACACAGGAGGGAAAATCCTGGGATTCTTTTTTTTTAATGTAAAACATAAATATAAAAGGCTCTTGGACTATGCAAAAAAAAAAAAGAGGGAGACAAATTTTGATGATGATTAGTACTGTGTTGATTTTCCACATGTATTATCCCATTTAAAGCCCACGTCGAGCCCAAGAACAGTCTGAAGACAAAGTACACTTATAAATGGGATTCAGGCATACATACTAAGTTGTTCAAGGTCACCCAGCTAGAACACAGACATCCAAACTCTGTCCTTTCACTGTAAACCAAGGTCCCTTGATCTCAGCACTAGTGACATTTAAGACATATCCATGGGCTCTACACAGTGAATGTCAAAATCAGTGATGACAATCTAAAGCATCTTCCATACTCCCTAAAGTTTCATGGTGAGTAAAGTCACCTCCATCTGAGGAAAGCCTACCATGGAGGATAGAGAAAATAACTTAGCTACTCGCTAAATCACCAATCCATGACAATTAGTAAACAGCTTACTCCACATTCAAACTAAGAATGACCTGACTCCATATGCCATTACACAATTTTGATCAATATGACAGAGAAAACAAAAGCTACAGCGAAGAAATAGAGTGACTGAATTAAAAAAAAAAATTAGGTAAGATCATTCATTTGGAATGAGATTTTTTTTATTTAAAGCAAAAGAAAAAGAAATGGTTCCTACAGATGTAAGGAAAAAGGCTGTTAAATATTGTTAGAGTCTCTAAAGCACTTAAGATAAGTGCTTTTAATAAGACCTTAAGCTTAAATAAGACCAAGCAGGGATGTTCTCTAAAGCAATGTATGCAAAACTCATATAAAAATTAGTTATCTAGAGGAATTTTTAAACAGTTGGATCTAGGTATCATTCCCAAGAGACTATCATTTAATTGGTCTACAATGTGGCCTGGGTTTCGGGCTATTTTAAGCTTGCCAAGTACTTCTAATATGAATCTCCAGCTAAGAAGTAATGTGGTATTGGAACAAGTTGGTACTTTATCTCCATGGGTCTTATCAATTTGGTATATTAAAAGTGATTGCACATTTATTTCCATAGTAAATTAAATGAATATCAATAATAAACAAGGTGTATTCATTTTCCTCAAAATTCATTGAACTGTTGTTAATCATCAGATGTGTAGATGTTTACAGCATCCATCAGCCATCTTGTCTCCCATTAATAGTCTCAACAGAAAATAAGCAAAAACAATAGAAAATATCAATTATTTTGGATTTTTTTTACAACACAACAAAATACAAGGAGAGAATGTTTTAATTATTAGATAAAACGTTGGCTTGGATTTTTCAAAAGCTTACTTTAACAGGAGTTCCTAGATGCTTCATCCACTCTTCTAGCCTACGATCCGTCAGAGGTAGTGGAAAAGAAAGGTTACTAGGAAATGGGGGCTGTGGGCCTGTTTAGAAATAGTTCTTTGTGGATATTCAGCAGTCAAGTCCACTCAGTAATCACCACTCATGAATCAGCAAAGGCTGTTCTATCCAGAAAATACCACAAGGCTCAGCTAATCAGCCCAAGTCTGCAGAAACAGCAAAAAGCTGCAGGAATCTCAGAAGTTCTTTGTTGAGTTACTCTCTACAAAGTCACAACAAACGAAAAGGAGCAGCACAATGCAAGGCTAACCAACGCCAGAGCCTCCTCCCACTGTGTGTAGGGTCATACTTACATCATTTCTAAGCATCGTTCATGCTCTCACATGTCTGCTTCAACAGTCTCTCATGTGTCTGCTTTTGCGAAACCTCCTTTCACCCGTGTCTGCTTTAGCAAAACATCATGTACCATAACTGAGTTTCCAAAGAAACCAGAAATATTCACGCCAAAGAAATGTGATTTGGGATGGTTTCAGAGCTTTCAACTGTGTGTTGGAATTTATCTCAAAATGTCTGTCAGATTATTATCTTTAAAGTTATCATTGACACTAGGAATAAACCAGAATTCACCAGGTGTACCAGTTTCCAATATGTTCTTTATTCAGGTGACAGAAAGATATTTTACAGATTCATGATTGCAGCCTTCAATTATTTCTTAAGTAGTGATGATGAGTTCTATCACATTGAACAAATTTTTCCCTCTAGACCTCTTCCTCCCTCCCTCCCTCTCTCTGTCTCTCTCTCTGTCTCTCTGTCTCTCTCTGTCTCTCTCTCTCTCTCTCTCTCTCTCTCTCTCTCTCTCTCTCTCTCTCTCTCTTTCTCACATATACATTCATGCATGAAAGCCAAAAGACACTGTTTTTGTTTTTTTTTTTTCTAATTGGGTGTTGGAGATTTGAAGCCAGGTCTTCGAGCAACAAGTGTTCTCTCTTGCTCCTAGCAACTTGCTTCCGATGATCAAGATATGTTGTGTGTTTCAAATTATGTAGCATGCTTTGCTAATATAAAGGAAAAGAGGAACACTCCTCCACTGTTGGTGGGACTGTAAGATGGTACAACCACTCTGGAAATCAGTCTGGCGATTCCTCAGAAAATTGTACATAGTACTGTGGGACCCTAAAGACACAGAAATGGCTGAAGTCAGACTCAGAGACTTTCCAGTCATCCCAAGGCTGTGCGATCTCACCTGTACCTGACAAATAAAAACAATGATCCAGAATAATTCTTAGAAAAAAACACAGAATATACTGACTGATAGCCACCTTGCCCTCCAGAAAGCCCTAGATAGGGTCCTGACGCATATCATAATTAGTTCCTGCTCTAATCACCCAATTCTAACAAACAAAACAAGGACAAAAACCAACAAAATTTGCTGGCTGACAGTCACAAGGTCTCATGGAAAAGGCCCAAATATACATCATCATCAGCCTGACCCTGCCCTACCACCCACTTTCTCCCCCACCCCCTTTAGGGACTTTCCAACCTGGCCCCTTCCCCAAGGCCAAGCACAGGACTAGATGAGGAAATGACTAAATAAGCCAAGAACAGCCCCTTGAGCAGGCTAGCCAATACCTGAACAGATCCTTTTTACCTGAGACCCACCCATGAAAGTAAGCCAACTAGCCCTGTTGTTGAAATCTGCCCATTGTAAAGAATAAGAGATGTGTGCTTTTTGAGTTCCGGGTTAACTCTCCCTGTGAGGTTGAGGAACCCCCATGTACATGGAATTATTAAACCTCTTGCCATTGCAGTGGTCTGTCATCTACTTGTGTTCTGTGGGTCGTGCTCCTGAGCTAAGACCTCCTTGGAGTCTTACAACAGTACTACTTAAAGACTCAAATATATGACTCTTGGGCATATACCCAAAAGAAGCCCCAATATCTAACGAGGACACATGCTCCACCATGTTCATAGCAGCCTTATTTATAATAGCCAGAAGCTGAAAAAAACCCAGATGTCCTTCAATAGGGGAATGGATAGAGAAAGTGTGGTACATTTACATACGGATTACTACTCAGCTATCAAAAACAATGACTTCATGAAATTCCTAGGCAAATAGATGGAACTTGAAGCTATCATCCTGAGTGAGGTAACCCAGTCACAAAAGAACACTCAGAGTATGTGGATACTAGCCCAAAAAAAGCTTGGAATACCCCCCCCCCAAAAAAAAAAAAAAAACATCCACAGGACTTAGGAAGCTCAAAGAGAAAGTGGATGTTTCATGGGAGGAAATAAAGGGACAAATAGAGAAGCAGGGGTTAGAGAAAAAAATCATCCAGAGACTGCCTCACCTGGGGATCCATCCCATATGTGCCCAATAAACCAAAGCACTAGTGTTGATGCCAAGAAGTGCTTACTGTCAAGAACCTGATATGGATGCCTCCTCAGAGGCTCTTCCAGAACCATACTGATACAGAGGAGGATGTTTTCAGCTCACCATCAGACTCAACATGAGGACCCCAATGGAGAAGCTAGAGAATGGACCCAAGGAGCTGAAACAGTCTGCAACCCCATGAGAAGAACAAAATTATCAAGTATCCAAACACACCACAGATCCCAGGGACTAAAACACCAACCAATGAGCACACATGCAGAGACCCATGGCTCCAGTTGCATTGTAGCAATGGATAGCATTTTCTGACATCAATGGGAGGAGAGGCCTTTGGTCCAGTGAAGGCTCGTTTTCCCAGTGTAGGGGAATGCCAAGGCACTGAGGTGGGAGAGGGTGGTTGGGAGAGGGAGCACCTTCATGGACGCAATGGGAGGGCGGATGAGATTGTGGGAAAGGAATAACATCTGAAATGTAAATGCACAAAAATTTCCACTAAAATTTTGAGGAAAAATAAAGGAAAATATTTGCTTTATTTAAAACAGGATCTTATGTAGCCCAGGTTCCCCTCCAAGACACTATGTAGCTGAGGAGAACCTCTTCCCATATCCACCCTGCAATGGTTGGGATCCTAGGTGAGCACTCACACAGGCAGCTTATGCAGTGTTTGATTGAATCCAATGAATGCTAGACAGATACTCCATCAGATAAGTTATATCCCCAGACTACAAAGAAAAAGATTCTGAAGTGGTGTAAAATATTCTCTGATGTGCCTTGTTGTGCTGCTCCTTTCTCGACTGGAGGTGAAGCAGATGAGGATGAAGGGAGAGGATGAAGCACCAAGGAAAGAGAAGGGAGAGAGGCTCTGAGAACTTTTTTATAGCTATTGATTGCAGAACTCTGCTTTCAGGCTCCATTGATTTGTTGGTGTTGACTGGATTTACTACAGCTATGCTCAGATTCAGTAAGCCAGCATACTATTTTCCCTGCAGCACCATATCCCTTATGTGCAGAGGTCTTCCAGAGATCTCAACCTATACCAGAAGCAGCCAAGAGCCGAAAAGTAAGCAAAATATACCTGTGAGCAAGCAAGCCAGATACCTTTCCAGCAGCAAGGTGCTCCCATAATTCGAAACAACCATGGGAGGTCTCTGAGTAGAATTCTAGTAAACACTGTTGTGTGACTCTCCTCACAAAGCACCTTAGAAATAGGAAACTGGTGGAGAAGTAATGAAAGAAAGCTGCCAAAATCTGAGACACCAGCAGCCATGAAAATGGCACCTGAGAAAAATGACTACAGGTAAGAAAAAGACCAACAACAACCAAACATGAAATCTGCAAAGCAAGACATTGAAAATCAAACCAAAACAATTTGATCACTGTGTAGAGAAGTGGCCTAGAGTAGAACTTCACATAGGGACGTCACCATAGCCTTGCTTCAGGTAGAGATTTATCTTGGTAAGCCTGAGATACAAGAAAAACAATAAGAAGTGCTCTGGACATCTTCATAGAAGCAGGGGGAGAGGAAGGGGCATGGGAGAGAGGGGAAATGGGATGACATTTGAAATGTAAATACATAAAATATCCAATGTTTAAAAAAGAGGTGCTCCGGAAACCATAGGTGATAATGAAAAAGCAGATGTTACATTTTAGAAAGATTTCTAGTCAAAACACTTTTATGCTTGTGTGTGTGCATGTTGAAAGGAGCAAGCATTAGTATATAAGGAGAAATAGATTCGTAAGATATTAAATATACTACTTCTTCCCTAACATACTGGATAAATTGGGCACTACTAGATTTGAAACTAAACATATAAAGCTCTTTAGAAGGCTCTTTTTTCTGGACCACAACTATAACAACAAGAAGACTTCAAAAGGGAAGGATACAGGAAGACACAGAGACCTAGTACTAGTACTAGCTCCCTGGCATGGCATATTAGGAATCACAGCCATTCCATTCTTCCTGCCATCTTTGCCCAGCCACACCTTGTTCTCTATCCAAACATAATCTTTAACACAATTATAATTTATTCTGTTTTCATTTTACTTACTTCACTCCCTTTACACATACCTATATAATATTTATAATTTTTTATCTCCATGACTGCCTAATAACCCACATTCCTAAACATGTCCAAATTTAACATGTAAAAATTAATTGACCATAAATAATACCTAAATAACTATCTTCACACATATAGCCATTTTTATACTTTTGAATAAATTACCTGATATGGCATCAAAAACATATCTAGAGTAAAGTACAAAATGTTTTTGAGCAACGACCTGCTTTAACGGTGAAGGTACTTTGTAATGTTACCCAGGGCCCTCCTCAGCAGGCTAGCAGAGTTTTGACTTCTCACTTAGATGCTTCTCTAAATTGCACAAGCATTCTGATATTCACTCAAAGAAAGTCTTTGCAAGAGGACTCAGGAAATTCATTCGGCTTAAGTCTTTGCAGAAGGAAAAACAGAAAATCTGGTCTTCTACAGTTGCAACACAATGGCTGCTATTGCTTTAGTTACTCTGGTCTGTGGCACAGATGACAGACCACACACTTCTGAGGAGTAGGCACTTATGCCTCGTAAACACACAGCTCTCACGTGCAAAGAGAGTCCTGCAGTCACCACTGCTCCTCCTCCTCCGACTAACTGATGAAAATAGAAGTTCTGAGAAGGATGTAACCCAGAGAATTCGAAGACAAACCTAGACCAGCTAACCTATTACATAAGGCAAGTTAAAGATATATTATATCCATTCCAAGAAAAATCTAACAGTGAGAAAGGAGTGCTGTTAAGTTGATCTTTTCTTAATCTTTAAGGCATCTTAGACACTGCACAATACATGTAGATGGGCTTTGCCTCTGTCATAATAAAACATCTTGTGAGGACAGAAAGCATACTATGTAGAAAACTGCTCTACAAGACCCTTACAAGTTCTGAGGCTCAAACAATAGCCAGTGAAAATTAACCACTAGAGAATAATTTGCACCCAATTCTAACACTGTTAAAGATGCAATAACATGAAAAAATGGAGTTGGTAATGCATTGACGTAATACCATATACAAACAATATGTTGCTGAACTGCAGAAGTACAGTTAGGCTTATTTACCTATGACATATGTCACCACAGGGGAAGACAAATTAATATACTTGTTTCAACTTTACAAGGACAGTGTTTATCCACAAATAATCATGTACAACTATGCCCTCTGCTGGATGAAAATGGGTAATGTTTTGCTCAGTTAAGGTTTCTATTGCTGTTGATAAAATATCGTGACCGTAAACAACTTGGGGAGGTTTAGTTCAGCTTACAACTGTCAGGGCACACTCCATTGCTGATAAAACTCAGGTCAGGAATTCAAACAGGCCAACAATCAACCTGGGATCAGGATCTGATGCAGAGGCCATGGAGGGGTGCTACTCCCTGGCTTGCTCAGCCTGCTTTTTATAGTACCTAGGACCACCAGCCCAGGGTGGAATCACCCGCAGCAAGCTGGAACCTCCCACATTAATCATGAATCAAGAAAATGTACCACAGGCTTGCTCATAGGCCAATCTAGTGGGAATGTTTTCTTAATTGAGTTTCCCACTTCCCAAATAATTCTAGCTTCTGTCAAATTGACATGAACATACGATTTTCATGTACAAAAGAAGAGATAACATTGCACTTTATAAACATCACATATCAAGTGAAAAATAATAATTACAATTTTTTAAATAAGGCTATTTAAACTGGCAAAAATTCATAAAATGCAAATTTTCATCAAAAGGCACTATATGAAATTCTCAAAGAACTCATGAATTCTCAAAACAAATGAATAAAAATGAAATAGTGGCACATGCCTTTAATACACCAGCATTTGAGAGGCAGAGGCAGTCAGATATCTGAATTACAGGCCAGCCTATTCTACATAGTGAGTTCCAGGACAACCAGAACTACATACTGAGACCCTGTCTCAAAAAATAATTAATGAAAATACAAATTTTAATACTAGAATTATGAGATGCATATCAGAGGCTCTCTTCCACTCCAAATCTTCTAACAATCTTTTCAAATTACTAAGACTTTCATGTCAGGCCATTTCTGAAGATCAGCTTGATACTAAGTTAGACTTTTTATTTTTTAAAAAGAACTTATAATTTAAAATAATAATATAAACTCTTAAGAAGAGTATTAAAATTTGTATTAAAATTTAATTTGCCATTAAAGCCCACTTCTTCAGGATTCCAGATTATTCAGAAGACCAGCTGAGAAATCCAGTTTCATGAGAGTGAGGAACTACCAGATTCTTGAATGTTTCGTTCATAGATAGCCATTGTTGGGTTAGTTGGACTGCAGCCTGTAAGTCATTCCAATAAATTCCCTTTATATAAAGAAGGAGGATAGATTCATTCCATAAGTTCTGTGACTCTAGAGAACCCCCTTCCAGAGGCTTGGATCTGATAACTGATAACTAAGAGAAAAGTCCCTATCATCTCAATCCTGCTCTCTACATCTCAGAGGAGCTGTTCAGGCTCCTGAGATTGACATGAGTTCCATGTTAAGCCTACTGTTAAGCTTCATGGCAGTGAAGGAATGGAGGTGCTGGCAAAGTGAAGTTAAAAATAAACCCTTTATTTTTCCATTGTCTTTATAGAAGCTTACAGCAGAAGGCGTGGGCCAGATTAAAGGTGTGCCTCAATATCTGGATCAAAATCACATGTCATCCTATTTCAAGACTCAGATCAAAAGCCTATGTCTTTCTGCCTCAAGATTCAGATCACAGGATTGTAGTTCATTCTAGATATAGTCAAGTTGACAATGGAGAATAGCCGTCACAGGTGTGATGTTGGAAGCAGTGTCCTTCACAACCTCAACCTTTCTTGCTACATGAGTGGGTTTGAAGTGGGGAGTTGCTGCTGCCATCTAAAGGATAGAAACTGAAGATGCTGCTAAGCACCTTATAGTATGCTAGCAGCCTTGACCACACAGTACTACTTCACCCAATATGTCAAGCATACCACCATTGAGGATCTCTGCACTACCCAATCCTGCTTTTCTCTCTACCTTTCATAGGTACCCAATGTCATTCTTTACTAGTCACCCTTTACCCTTAACTCCATAATAACAGCTTTCTAAGGAATAGTTATACAACATCTCCAACAAAACGCCACTAGGTTTTATATGTGGGGGGGGGAATAGAACTCCATTCGTGAATAGATTTTTCTGGAATACAACAAAAGTGGAAACAAAAGTGTTTTTTTTAAATGTTTTCACCGTATTTATGAGACTGATATGATGCCTACCATGCTAAGGAGGCAAATATTATCTTATGTATTACTGTATGTAAGCAAGAGGGGAGAGATGGGGAGGGGACAGGAATATTGCAGGAAACAACTATTGTGGAGGCCCAGGTATTGAACTAAGATAGTCAGGCTTGCCTTGCCTTGTTTTTACCCACTGAGTCATCTCGTTAGCTTTAGCTTTGGTTTTGTGCCCAAAAGTTCTCATTACAACAGCCAGGCTGGCCTTGAACTCTCAATCCTCATATCTAACCTCCCAAGTACTAGATCGCAGGCATGTACTACCACACTTGGAGCAAGTGATTCTTAGTATTTTCCTTTCTGCTTAAACTGTCTTGGTTTTCCAAGATCTTTATTTTTAATGTTGTAGTTTTTGTCTCTTCCTGCTTCCCAATATTGATAATTATTATATGTGGTAACCTTTATCCAACACTAGTGCAGGTTCCCATAAGGCCAAATGGCACTGTAGGGTATCTCTGTCCCCATGACAGTTCTATGGCCCCATGACACTTCTAAGAACTCAATAGCAGTTCACTCCATCCGTCCCTGCTTCTTCTGTCCTGGGAGGCCTACAACTGCCCCAGCATATTGTTTTCACTCATTTTCTTTCACTGCCCAGTAAAACCATGACTCCACAATCATTAACTTATCAAACAGGCTTATATGTTAAATTCTCAATAATCCACAAACCCTCTACACAATAAGTTTACAACCAGATATTAACTGCTCATCTCGATAAGATAAATAGACCCATAGAAACCCTTAGAAATCATCATAACAACCTTTTCCATCTAGAGATGAGAGGAGGGAAATATACACGTCTGCTTCCATGTTGCCTCCTCCTGAATCTCCCACTTTATTCTCCTCTTCTGTTTTTCCAACTTTGTCCCTGCCCCACTCTCTACTGTCCAATCATATATTGCCTTGAAATTAACCTATACATCTCCTTCCTTCCTTCCTTCCTTCCTTCCTTCCTTCCTTCTTCCTTCTTCCTTTTACACCACTCCTTATTTGTTGCATTAAGCACTTGTTACTTTTGTAATATGTGATGGCTGTTCTAATTGCCAAGAGGAGTCACTGTCAATTTGTATAAAGCACTAAAGAGATTTAGATGGATGATAACTATCATAGCAAGAAAAGTCTACTGTGTTGTCAGAGAAATGTGAGGAGAAAGAGAGCTCTGAAAGAAACAGCAGTGAGATGAGAAGAGAGGGTAGAGAAATAGACACCCCCTCCTTTTACAGAAAGGGGGTCAAAAGAGAACTAGAAAGGGAGGACACCAAAAAGAAGGGACTAAAAGATTCACCAATGTATTGGAAAGATCAGAGAACCAGAACAAGTTTAAGGATCAAAGAAAGAAAAGAGAATAGATTAAAGGTGAGGTGGTGCTGAAAGGGCATGGTGTATTTATAAGATAAAGGAAGAACTTCTGTGGCCTTGGGAATGATCCAGAAAAGACCATGATTGCAGTGGCCCAGGCTGCAGAAAGAAACAAACCACACAAGAGCTGGAGCTTGGATGGCAAGACAGCTTGGAGTAGGGGAGCCAGCTGTGAGGGTGTGAATCCCAAATCCCAGAACAAGGTGAAATCAAAGAGAAAGCATGGAAGAGAACATAAGAGATGGGGGAGCTGGGGAGACAAGGAGGGGCTCCTAGAAAATCTTTTTTTTTTTTGTTTGTCCTTTGAAAAGGTGTACATGGCAGAGGCTGGTCTCAAACTTGAATTTCCAGTCTTTCAGCTCCCAAGCGCTACAACCATTTCACCCATTTTTTGAAGTTCGATGGGGAAGGAGGCACCTCAAACCCAAGACTTCCTTACCCAGCTCTGAAGGAAGAATTTGGAACTGTTGATAGGTGGTTTAGCACCACTTACTTGATCCAGGTAAGGGATTTATTCCTAACAAGTTTCTTCATGATACACAGGTCCTAGGGTAAAGTAGGGTACTCCAAAGAGCTCATGAGATAAGTTATGGATTCCTATGGTCTACCAGATCATCCACACCGGTGCATCCTATGGAGTGGGAATGGGGTGAGCATAACATAGGGTTCTTCGGTTCTACTTCCTCTGTAGCATAGCGGACATAGCCTGTAGGACTTAACACTACATCCTCTCACCTTGCCTTCAGTTCCATATAGCTCTCCTCTCACTGTTGTGATGAGCAGGGGTGAAAGGTGAAAACTGTGAAAAAGGAAGCAGAAAGACATATCCTGCTGTAGCTGGACAGCTATAAGTGGAACTTTTTTTTTTTTTTTTGGTGGACTGACTCCCCTACTCTTTCCATACAAACTATTTCCAGGATACTGTAAGCAAATGGTTCTCATCCTTCCTTATGCTGTGACCTTTCATACCGTTCCTCATGTTGTGGTGACCCCTCCCCCATAAAATTATTTTCGTTGCTACTTCATAACTGTAAGTTGCTAATGGTATAAATTATAATGTATATGATTGTGGAGATAAAAGTTTGTTGAGGGGGTCACGAGAACAAACGTTGACAAGCCCTGCTCTAAGACTCCTGAACTATACAGGCAGTGGAAATGGGAAGTGTACTTGAGTGTTTAGGGCGTGGTTAACAACTAGGAGCAATTCTGACAAGATTTCTGTTTCCTGCAAATGAGGAGCACCAGGAACTCTGGGGATGTTTCGAAATACCCCACAATGCATAGTACTGCTCTCACAATGAAATGGTAGAGAGTCCCAAATGCAATAGTCTCTGAGTGTGAGAAACAACCCGTTAAATTCCTCATCATAGGTGATCCTTTGAAGTTTTGCATTATCTGAAGTTTAAACTTGAACAAAAGAAAATGCTAGATGAGGAATGGTCGAATTACAAATTCCCACCAGGGGACGCTAAAACACAAGTAATAATCCAACCTCCCCTAGCATTTCCAAGTCCTCTCAGCAGTTCACCCAGGGGAGTTATAAAGACCAAGCTTCTTAAACAGAATTCTCACTTTTTCCCCCCACAGTCATTTTACCTTTATTCATGGGTAAATGTATCAGACACTCTGCATACATTTTTTTTGTCGCTCTCTGTGGACAGCATTAATTTCCGCACTAAAGATTGGAAGATAATTATGGGTTTGATTTTCGCCTTCTAGGTGCTTACTATTAGCCACCACCTATGTTTTTATGCAACTATATTAAGATAAATAACCACTAAAGCTCAGCCAAGAAGAGAGCCACCTCAATCAGAGATGGATGGAGGAGAGAATCTGCTAGCTTCTTGACTAACTTAGCTTCAGCTAACTTATATCATTGGGCCTCTTGGCCACCTGAAAGACAGAAAATTTCACAAGTGCCTTTTCTTTTTGATGAATGATGAGTCGGGACATTCAAACCACTAGTGAACAGTGTTGTGGACAAATCCTAAGACAATAATTCTCAAGTGAGGGTGGTTTTGCCCACATAGGACATTTGGCAATATGCCTAGACTTTTTCTTTAGTGTCACATTTGAGGGATGCTACTAGCACGTAGTAGAGGACAGATATGCTTCTGGATACCTTATCGTAGCAGGGCAGCCCTCAGAACACAGAATAATTCAGCCTCAAATATGATTAATGCTGTGAAACTCTATCTGGGAGAAAAAGGCATACAAAGAGGTTTCCCTTTTTTCCTCCCACTAAATGAGGAGGCAGGGAGAGGGTGCCATGATAAGTCAACTTGGACTAAGTTCTCAGAGTCAGGAAGGCAAGATGGGTGTGATGCTCCACCCAGGGACTGGCATTATTAAGAGGTGTGGTCTTGTTGGAGTAGGTGTGTCACAGTGGAGATGGGCTTAAATACCCTCAACCTAGCTGCCTGGAAGCCAGTATTCTGTTAGCAGCCTTCAGATAAAGATATAGAACTCCTCAGCTCCTCCTGTATCTGGTCTACATGGATGCTGCCATGTTCCTGCCTTGACGATACTGGACTGAACCTCTGAAGGTGTAAGCCAGCCCCAGTTAAATGTTTTAATAAGAGTTACCTTGGTCGTGGTGGCTGTTCTCAGCAGTAAAAGCCTAACTGAGACAATGGATAAAGCTAAAAGATAGGTAGAAGGTGAGTTTGTCATCCTACTGAGCTGCCAAATTACTCTGGGCTCCTCACACAATCGTGAGAAAGAAACCTACTTCTCACCACTGTCAATGACTCATCTAGGTCTCCACAACAAGAGGCAAAGCAATAGTGATATTCTAGCTAGCAATATATTACACACACACACACACACACACATACACACACACACACACACACTGTGTATATGTGTGTATACACTCATTATTTCCAGAACTGTTCCATTTGAAAACATTTACTCTAAGCCCACTGTGTTCTGCCTTTCTTGCAAGTGCCTTGCCTCTTTCTCAAAGCACCTTCTTTCCTCCCCCTTCCCTTCTCAGCCCTTTCTCATTTCTTGCCTAAACCAAACCAAACTGCCTGTGTGTGTGTGTGTGCGCGCGCGCGCGTATATACCAAGGCATCATGCATGCTAGGCAAACATTCTGTCAATTGAGCTACCCCACTGCCAAGTAGAGGATTGCTTAAAATTTGAGATAGTTAAGCCAGGCATGTTGCTACTTGTGCCTGTGACCCCAACAGTCAAGAGGCAGGTAGATCTGTGTGAATTCAACCCAGCCAGGGCAAGATGGAGAGCTTCAAGCCAGCCAAAAGTGAAACTGGGTTGACAACAACCAGACATTTTACAATCATTTTTTCAATACTAACTCTTTAAAATGTACCATGAAATTTAGTTAAGCACATCAAAAACTCTCACATTTAAGTATCTCAAAGCCAGGTCTGCCTAGTGGTTTCAAGGTACTTCAGATACTTAGCATACAGTAGAATCCAGGATATGTTTGTCAAATATTCTTTTATACTACCTTGATTCACCCATATTACAGGAACAACAAGGTAACAATGTCCCACTACTGACATTGCCTAATTGTCTTAGCCTTTTGTTTGGCATTTAAATTGTTCCCAACTTTTTTGGATAAACCAATAGGCATCTGCTCCAAATCTGGTTTTCCTAGGAATAAATTCCGGCAAAATATGGCACATTTTGCCAAATAAGCCCACTTGGACTTCTAGTAGTTTGTATTTGGTTATTAAGGACTCTTCTGCAACTCTAGAAGGGCATGCGCTGCTGACGATTATAATGACAGAAATATTAAGGGTACTTTTGTTTCTTGGTCTGAAGCAGTGCATGACATATCATGGTGGGTACAAATTAAGGTTAATAAATGCCAGGCTGAGACAGTTAAATACACAGATCTGAGTGAATCTAGATTTTTAAAACAATTTCTCACCCTCCATTTTAGTTAAGAAAGTGAGAAGAAAGTGAAAGCTAAAGGGGAAAAAATGTAAGAAATGAGGGTCCCAACTCAATTCTGGTCTCCGTATTCCCAATAGGCACTCAGCTCTCCGCCGGGACCGCCCAAACAAACGAACTCGCTTCCTGTGCCGTCCTTGTAGCCACTAACACGACGTGACGTCACGTCAAAGGCGGGACTTCCGCCTTTCTGGAGCCGTGCCGGAAGCGCTCTCCTGGTTGCCCAAGCAACACCTCCCTCCTGTGTCTCTCCGTCGCCCCCCGCCCCCGCCCCACCCGGGCCCCTTTTTCCTCCCCACTACGAGAACTAGGTTCGTTGTTGCCCACCGCCCGAGATCTGCAAGCTGCGTACCCACGAGGTGACTTCGGGGGCTGATGGGTTGCTTTTGGGGAGTAAGGGAGTAGCGTGGCAGCCCCAGGCCTGATTGCCTCAGAAACTTGGAGTATTTGTCTTAGCGCTCAGGCCATGGTTTTAATTCCGGTCACCCGGCAGCACTAGGTAGTTTCAGAGACCCGTGAGAGTTCCAAACCCAGATTGTTAAAACTAGTTCTAATTTATGCTCTCAACCCCTACGTGCTTCTTAATCTTTGAGTGCCTGCTGAGAACTCAGGCCCCCACCTCAGACTATTTCAGTTCAGATCTTTTAGAAGTGAGGCTCAAGCACGGGAAGGTTTGGATTTTTGGTTTTGCTCGCGGTGTAATTCGAGTGTGCTGTAGATCACGGGGTTGCAGTAGGTCCATCGGAACCCATTCTTGGAGAGATATCTAAGATACTGGCTCATTCACAAAAACAAAACAAGCAAACAACAAAAACCTGGATTGTCTTATATGCCCCTTGCAACTTTTGAGTTCTGTAGGTCAGAAGTCTTAGTGGATATTATCTTGAGAACATTTGATAGTTGCTATGGGTAGCCAGAGTTCTGAACCATCCTCCCCCCCCCCTTTTTTTTTCTGAAATGATTGTTACAAACTCGCTGCACAGATTTAGTTCTGGACTGAACTATTGTTGGGGTTTTTTTTTTTTTTTGTTTTTGTTTTGTTTTTTAACTAAAAGCCAGAACATTACTCAAAATCTTCAGACTAAAAGTTAATAACACAGAGCCTCTATGAATTGTGAGATTGTGATACTATTTGAAAGTACAATTTATGCTCGCATAGTTTGTCAAGAGAACAGTCCCTTTGGAATGGCAGTGTAAGGAGAAACCATGTAGTAGATATACCTTGGTAAATCTAACTGCAAGTTCACAGTAAAATGTATGATCCCTTCTGTTGACCGATGGGCAGGGAATAAGTAAACGGAAGTTTTACAGAGACATTTTCATCCTGAAACTGTTTTCCAGCGGGCAGAGGCCTATTTTGGGTTTCGTAAATCCCAGCGTTTAAGGAGAAGTTAAGATAAGCACGGCAGGAAATTAAACATGGCTGGAGGATAGATAAGAGTTCACAAGCATACCATAGAACTCTCAGAATTCTTTATGTTGGGAAATCCACCCATAAAGCACTTGGACAAGTGAATGCAGACTGTACCTTTTAAAGCCAGATGAATTGAAAATATATCAATATATTTAGACATTTGGAATGTCTTTTTTTTTTTTTAGTTACTACCCCTTAATTTGGGGGAGCATGGGTAGGAGAGAATATTATCAGGATACAACAGACAATTTCAACAATTCCAGTAGCCTCTGAAGGCAGGAGATTATACCTGTTATTTTCTCTGGTGGAAGAAAATTAGGATCTCTAAGAAGAATACATTGTAGGATCTCTTCCCTCCAAATAAGTGCCCTAAGTACACTATGCAGAAAAGAAATTGGCATGGAATTATTAGAAATATATTTATAGAAAGTCATTTAAAATAAGCCTCTGGAAAGATAAAAGTGGCCTTAACTGCCCAAACTCCTCAAAATTTTTGCTGCTGTGCCAATAATTCTAAGTGTGTGCTCTTTGGCCCTTACACTGTTATGGTCACACTAGATAGGTTGTGTGGAATACATGTGTGAAATGAGAAGACCTCCATCTGTTTCTTCTTTTGAACTGGATTATCATTGTCATTTCTCTGTTGTCCTGGTTTTTCAGTTCTCCAATTACCTGGGATGTTTCTGAGTCAGAGTATCTTGCTCTTTCTTGGGCTCCTAGTCCATTTCTGATTAACACTAGCCACATAAAGGATACATCAGAATAGCAAAGAAAACCATTCACAAATCATTATCACCCTTGCTGATAAATTAAATAGTACCTTTCTGTGGGTGGAATGATTTGTATTGGGGGGGGCAAGAACTGTTACCTATACCCTTTCAATCTTCTTCCCACTACCACCCCATGCCTGCCTTGTAACAACACTTACTGCAACACCCAGGCAAGCATAAACTGGAACCTGGACTCAAGGAAAGGAGGTAAATAATACTTGTCTCCCTCCATCTTCATCTTTAAAGATGGTTGTTAGAGATGGAGTCACAGCCAGCTGCTATACACTTATAAACAGGCCTGTGTCCTGCTGAAGATGGAGTTTCTGGAGGGGGGCTGGCATGGTAGCTCAGTGGGTAAAGGCACTTGTCACCAAACCTGACACATGCACACAATAAACGAATGTTCTTGCTTTAAACGTAGAGCTTAGACTCCTCCCGTGGTGGAAGTAGGCCGTTTGGACTTGTGCCCATCTTTAATGTGTAAAGCAGGGACCATACAAAGCTATAGTCCAGGAGAGTGTCAAGCCTGACATGCCCAACCAACTACAACTGCTAGAGGTGGCTTGGGACAGCAAGAGTAGGAGGGCAGGAAACAAGACTGTCAGGAATCCCTGTTTTATCATTTTTCCTCGTGGAGCTAACTACTGGTATTTATACAATTGACAGGCATCTCTAATGGGCTGACATAACATGTTCAGGAAGATTTCTTACAGTCACATGTGAACTTCTGTCACTCAGACACCTTCATTTACTTCATTTTTGTCCCCAGCAGACTCTTTTATATCAGGCAGTGTGTTCAGATGGTCTTAATTGCACCCCCAAACTGTCAGTCTGGCTCAAAGCCAGATCACAGGGGGACCTCAAGAGCAAAAAAAGTTGACCCTCCAGGCTGTAAACTCAAAGACTAATATAACAATTGATTTTGAATATCTTCTTTTGCAAAAGTAAAAGCAAATGAACTTTCATGTATTTAATTTTCAAAACTGTACAAAGGAAGAGAAAGCAGATAGGAAATTGGTGTTATAGAATATGCATTATAGTTCTGAGGAGGATTTGTGGTTTTATTTTACCTTCTGGTTGCCATGGCACTTCCTGCATCCTATAATTATAAGATTATACATATTCAAGAAAGAAGAAATGGTATACAAATTTGCAGTGAAAGAATACTTATGATGCCGCTGCCTTTCAACAAAGCATTATCACAGGTGGAATTTTTTAGTAATTTAGTGAAAATAAGTCATATTTTATCTGGGGAAAAATGGCAAAACTCCCAACTGTTGTTCTTTGTGTATGGTTGTGCATTTAAAAATATGTCTTTCAGAGCAAGCAGAGCCACTTGCAGAACAAATGTGCTTTTTTCCCCCCTTTTTTTCTTTTTGGCCACAGAAAGGCCGTATGGGAAAATATATCATTCAAGACTGGGAGGCTCTGTCTTGTCTGTAGGCCTCAGCGGTGGTTAGTGAATGACCTCAATGCCGTTGTGGTTTTTTTCCTCCCTCCTTTGGTGGCTGGGGACAGACAATGAATGGTCTCTGTATTCCTCAGAGCTCAGCTGGGTGGTGACCATGATGCCATTGTGTTCACTGTGGAGAGCTGCCCAGTTTGCAGAGCTGCGGATCCGGCCTTCCCTGACATTGCCAATCGCTTTTCTCTCAGTTCCACCAGCCCTTCAGAAGAAAACTTGTTCAGTCCCTGAAGGCTTGTTCCAGAAAGGGAAGGGGGACTGTTGGGTCGGGGCCGGGAAGTAAAAAATAAAATCGAACCTGTTGCCCCCATATGCTTGCTTTTCTTGAGACGTAAGCTCTGCTCTAATGCCTGGGAGTACTGCAGAGTTCGCTTTACCAGGGATGCTAAGTGTTCTTGTTGAATCCTTAACCAGCTTAAGAATGTTACCAGACGTGTCTGCAAAGGAGCAGATTCCCTTTGTAAGGAAGACTGTACTCATTCCAGGTATATCTACTGAAAACTACCATGCCTGCTTCCTCATGGTCCTGTTTACTAATGACAGGCTGGCTAGCAGTCTGTACCAGAAATCATGGCCTTCCTCATGCTTTAGATTGATACTAATGTATATGAGTGTTTTGCTTGCGTGGATATAAGTGTACTACATTCATAGTGCTAAAGGAAGCCAAACGATGCATCAAGTCCCCTGGAGCTAGAGTCAGAGATGGTTGTGAGCCACCATGTGGTTGCTGGGAATTGAACTCTGGACCCTCTGAAAGAGCAGTCAGTGCTTCTAACTCCTGAGCCATCTCTCCAACACATGTTGGTGCCTCTAAGTATGTCTTTATTTGCCTAAGAAGAGCTTTAATAAATGTGCCAATTTCCTTACTTCTTAATGGAAACTTCTCTCCTCTTTTGCCCCAAATATTAGAGTTCACTTACCAAGATCAGAGTTGATCATAATTTCTTTTTTTTTGTTATTTCTACTAGTCTTATGTAGAGCCTGGTAATTTGTGAAAGATATGAGAAATATATGATTCCTCCACTGAGTTCTGAGTAGAAAGTGAAGAACATTTGGGATGCTCAGTATAGTAAGGATAGAACATACAGTTATTATTGTGTCGTATTATCGTAGTAACTTAAAACTGCAGTCAACAGGAAGATAGGAATTGAGTTTATATGTTTTAAAGGTGAAGGTGTTTGTTTTGTCATGTTTTTTAAAGGCAATATTGAACATTAACCTTATATTTAAAATATCAGTGCACATAACCCCCAACCCTAAAATATATGCCCTATCTGGACCTTTCCTGAAAAATTCCAGCACAAAATATAAAAAAAACTGAGCTAAGAATTATCAAGCTCAGGGCAAATGGCCATGCCTTTTTGTTTCTCTGTGCCTTATCTTAATCAAATTTGAGACATTTCTTTGCAAATTCAAATCTTAGCTCTTCAAAATTATTAATTCAAATATCTGTAGGATCTTAGGGATCCTAAAATTTAAAAGAATATGACAGAATGGTTTGGGAAGTCAGGAAGAAAAAAAAAAAATTAAGCCGAGGATGCAATGAACATTTTCTGTATCCAGCCCCAGTGGTCCTGTACTTGCTGAAGGATGGCACCAAATTGATATAAGTATTCCAGCAGCCAAAAGTAATTGAATTCCTCTTTTACTTGGCATTCAAATCCAAACAAAATTGCTAGCAAAGTTCCTGTAGTCCATCATTGACATAAATTGCATCTTTCCTTTGTCTTTCCTAGGTCTTCAAAATGTCTGGTATCTGGGTGGGATTCTGTCTGTAGAATGCTTGCTTAGCTCTCCTCAGCAAGGCTCACAAGGAATTTGACTAGTTAAGTTCTGTCACCTTCTTGATGGTTGGTTACATCAGGCTCAAGGTGAACCTCTTGTGGTTGGGAAGTTGAAATCCCCTTTCTTTAATGAACTAAGATGGGTTCCTGGCTTCTGGCTTACAGAAATATTTTGGGTAAGCACTGGGTGATCCCTATTACATAGTATCCCTGCTGCCTCATTATTTGTTGAACCCAAATCATAAGCAACTTTTGTACAAAGTACAATGCCTTTGAAGCCCCTTTTAATTACAGCCATTGACATTTGAGCCGCTGGGAAAATGTCACTAATTACCCTTGAACATCTTCAGGGGTCACTGCCTTTCATGTTGCTTAAACATCTAGCTGTAGTAGAAGCCTCTGCAGTCTCAGATTTTCAGAATATGCTAGCACCTTTAAGGCTAGAGTGGATCTTCCTAGTTATAAGTCAAAACAGAATTTGACCTACAATAAGTGTTCATTCACAGCGGGGTTTATTAAATTTGAGTTCATGAGACTTGATCCATTTATGTAATTTGCAAGGCATAGAATAATGTCTATATTCCAAGCACTTTAGTTTGCTTTGGTTTTTTTTTTTGTTTGTTTGTTTGTTTTTGTTTTGGGTTTTGGTTTTTTTTTTTTTTTTTTTTGGGGGGGGGGGGGAGATAGGATCTCAGGATATAGCTCAGGCTGGTCTGGAAGTTGATGTTCTAACTTTCATTTCTACTTTAGACTCCTAAGAACTGGGATTACAGGCATGTACTGCCACACCAAGCTAGGATGCAAAGCTCTTAATTTCCAGGAGACATACGATGACTCTTGGACATACTTTAGACTCATTTAATTCTAATGCTATTTGTTAATCTAGAAAACATGTGATTGAGGTACACATGGAGTTCACTTTAATGTCATTGTGTGCTGCAAGCACCGAAAGCTCTTCAGGTTTCAGTGATAGAAATATGAAGCCTAGCTTTAGTGAATTAGCCCCTTAGAGGCATCACCTTATAGTTTAGCACTTAAGTATGCACTGATCTCTGCTATAATTGCATTTGCATTTTATTTTGTTGGATGGTAACATACCCAATTACTGAGTATTTTCTATTTCCTCCATAGCCTATAAAGAACATTAGCTTTTAGCTGAGTGTCTAGGAAATGGGCCCCATTTTAAGCCTTTAAATTACAGTTGAGAAGTGGATGGATTCAGCTTACAGACTCACTGCATTTTATAACTTTCTCTTGGTTCCCATCCACTGTGTGTGTGTGTGCAAAGCCCTAAATTTAGCAGGTACGGACTGTTTAAGAGAAGTTTACAGAGTGTCGTGTCAACCCTCTTAGCAATGCCCTATCTAAAAACTTGTTACATTTATTATAAATGATTTTCTTTAAGATAAATCTGGTAGCAGTAGATCTAGTCAGGATGACATCTTAGTTTTTAAACATACTCATGAAAACATTTTATTGAGGTCACAGAATATGTCAGTTTTATTTTTAACAGTTTGTGGGTTTTTAGATATATCCTCTCGGTAAGTAAATAAGACAAATTGGGCTTCTTCCTTAAGTATTACATTTTTTGTGTTTTTGTTTCATGTGATCTTAAATTTGCACACATTTTCATATACTACTTTTGTTAACTGTTTTGAGGCAAGACTTCTGTAGCTCAAAATGGCCTTGACCTTGAAGCATGGTGACCCTCCTGCCTCAGCCTCCCAATCTGGAATCACAAGCACGTACCGTCACGCCTGATATAACTTGTTAAAAAGTACATTCTGCTGTTGTCAGGCATTTTAGAAACTCCTCATTAAGTAAAAGGAATTAACTTTTAATTTATAATTAGCATGTATGTATGTAGATGGCACAGGACATCTTTTGGGGATCTGTCTTTCCACTGTGTGGTCCAGGTCATTGGTCTCATGTGATGACCTGCTGAGTGTCTTACCAGCCTAACATTTATTTTAACTGGGTTGTAAAAGATGTGTAGGTAACACCCCACCATGCCTCTGGAGCCTCCTTCTACAAGGAAGCAGGGTTATTAGGGAAAGAGAAACCAAAACCAAAGCTGAGGCTGGAGAAACATCTTGTTTGAAGAAGTGTCTACAAGGCAAAAATACAAGGCTTCTAGTCAGCTGGGAAAACTTCAAGACAGCCCAAGATTGGGCTGGCAAGATGGCCCTGTGGGTATAGGTGCCTACTACCAAGCCTGACAACCTGAGTCAGTTCCAGAGCCCACAGAAAAAGGAGAACTGACTCACTCACATGTGACTTCCATACACAAATGCCATGGCACACACAGCACACCCACATACATCATAAATAATAAAGACATGTTCAAAAAGAAAAAGAGAAGCCAAGGTTATTTTAAATAGACGTTAGTCTATGCTTATAACTAGTAAAGTAGGCCGATGGTGGTGGCACACTTGGGAGGCAGAGGCAGGTGGATCACTGAATTCAGGGCCAGCCTGGTCTACATAGTGAAGACAGCCAGAGCTGTTACACAGAAACTTTGTCTCAAAAAAGAAAAGGGAAGGAAGGAAAAACTAGTAAATTAATATCATATGCTTGGAGCCTGTGCGCTAAGATCCATTATTTTGTATACAGCTGCTACTAAATTATGTGGTGATGTTTATTTTCATAGACTTTTCTTTCAGTAAGCAAGTAGTAGAATACAGAAGCAGGCAGGCTCCTTTGACTCAGTCATATCTAAGGGACATTGTTCTTCTTCAGGCCACAAGATCACAACCCAGGTAACAGGTTCTTATTACATGAAGATCAGGTATGATGCTGGGACAAGGAGCAGACTCTTAAGGGCTGTTTTGAAGACCATGGAATAATTCTGACTGTCCTATAGCAGGGGTGACCAAATGTTCTTACTGTGTTTGTGTTTGTCTTTTAGTTCCCACTTGGACCTTTAAATTCTGAGATAACAGCAATGGTAAGATTACCTATTTTTCTTAATGTATGCATTCATTCCAAAAGCCCCTGAAATCTGAAACTTCTGGCCCTAGCATTTGAGATAAGGGACACTCAGCCCATGTATCAGACAACTAAAAGTAAAAACACCATCTTGTATGATACTAGACATATGTCTCAAATATTGAGGAAGGGACTCAGCCAGCAGATTAATAGGGCATAAGAGAAGGACCCTAGTGTGGTCTTTAGAATGAGCAGGCCTGTTTCTAACTAGTACAGATACCCAAGATAACAAATGTCAGGACTTTTATCCTCCCGTGTCTTATCAAACAGTAGACAGAGGACTACTTGGGAAGAAGAACATTAGGGGTGGGAATGGGTGAAACCAGGTAATCCAGGGTGAATATGATCAAAATACATCATGTACAAGCATGAAGATGTCATTATGAAACTATTGCTACATATACAAATTTTAAAATATCTTAAGTTGAATTCTTATTATAAATAAATATTGTGAATAAAATGAAGGCATTTTTCAAAGAAGATAATCTTTATTTGTCTCTGTTCTCAGTGTATTGGCTTCTTTTTCTCTTGTTGTGATAAAATACAAAAGGCAGAAAAAATATTTTGGCTCCCAGTTCAAAGGTACCATTCATGATGGCAGTAATACTGCATACACAATCAGGAACATAAGGTGATGAATGCATGCTTCTGTCCTATTTATATAGTCTAGTATCCCGTGAAGGAATGGTGCCACCCACTTCAGATATTGTCCTGTAGGGTCCTGAAGTACATACAGTAGTCAGGAAATATGTTACATTTACCCTCTGCTCGGAGCATGAACCTATTTTACCCTTTTGTTTTTAAGCTTAGTAGCATCCTCATGGAAAGGAGTGTAGTGGTTTGAATATGAAGTATTCCCTATAGGCTCATGTACTTGACCACTTGCTCTCCAGTTGGTGGTACTGTTTGGAGAAGTTCTGGGAAAGTGTAGCCTCGCTGGAGGAAATACATCCCTTGGAGTGTGGGCTTTGAGAATGTGTAGCCTTGCCCCACTTCCAGTTCACTCTCTCTACTTCAAGTCTATGGTTGAAGCTGCGATTTCAGCTTTCTGCTCAGGCTACTGTGCCTGCTGCTTGCTTTTGGCCTCCTGGCCATCATGAACTCAAACCCTCTGGAACTGTAAGCCCTCTCTAACTCTTTTTTATATAAATTGTTCTTGCTCCAGGTATTTTATCACAGCAACAGAAAAGTAACCAGTGACACTCAGTAAATAGCTGTCAGTTAGTTGGCTAAACACTTTGAAGAGTCTCTATAGATTAAACCATTTGATGTCTGTCTTATATGTCCATTCTATAGGCCTCAAAATGGATGGTTACTACATCTTGGTATTCTCACCCAGTATATGCAAGATACTGGCAACATTATCATCAAGCAATGCTCTGGATGCAAAGCCACCAGAATGCTTACAGAAAGTTCAGGGATTCCTATTTCACTTCCCCATGGTTCTTCCCTTATGGAGTTCTTCCCTGGAACTCTCTTGCTTATGAGGCTGAGCATCCTTGGAACTCTCAAGGCCAGCACATGGCCTGGCAGGAGTGTCCCAACAGTGGTTCCCATCTCAAAAGCTCCAAGCAGCCTCTGCATAATAGCCATAGAACCCAGGCATCCATAAGAGAAAACGAAGCAGTGAGTGAAGAGGAAGAGCTGGAGTCAGATTCAGATGACGATGTGGAGTGCGACCTGAGCAACATGGAAATCACCGAGGAGCTCCGCCAGTACTTTGCGCAGACTGAGAGGCACAGAGAAGAGCGACGTAAGTTCAGACCTGTTTCCTGGTGCTCCCTTCTATCATCACTATCCTGATGCTTTCATCTCTTTTCTAACATACCAGGTTATCTTATAACTTTTCATTGCAGTGCAGTTAATAATCTAAATCTGGTCCTAAACCTAGAAAAACTATGCTGATGTTGTACCTCAGTTACATGGGTCCTCAGAGTTGGATGATATAGAAGCTGTTCATTTGAGTTCCTAATAATACATCTGCCATTTTGTGTGCATCAGACATTCAACCAGATAGAATTTGTTTTTTTTTTTTTTCAGATAGAATTTGTATGTGCGCCTGCATGTATACCTTCTCTAATCCACTTAGCGGACCCTCAAGGCATGAAACTCATTTTACAGATGAAAAAAGTGAAGCTTCAGGAGGTTAATTACACAGTCACTTGCTATTAGGATTCAGCTCTTGCAGTCTGTGCTCTACAATGCAGCTTTCTCTGCCGTGCTTCTCCCTGACACGATGAGGTTTTCCAAATACTGTACTCTGAGCACTGCTCTGGGACACAGCTCAGAGCTGGGCCTATACAGCTCCCTGTAGTATACAGTCAGTGTGAACTGAACAGAATAAGAAAATGCTTTTTGCTCCATGCTGCAGGTCAGGGCTTTGCAAAGCACCAATTTCTCTATTGAAAATTGCCTTTGTTCATCAGATCATTTATTATTATTATAAGTGCCCTTGAAAATTAACAAATACTTCATTCCCCATTATAACCAGTATTCAGTCTCAAAATGCCTTTCAGTAGGGTCTCATTGTGTATTTTATGTAGAATTTTTATTTGGTTGTTTAATTGATTGAGTTTTTGAGACAGTCTTCCTATATGGCCCAAATTGACCTGGAACTTTTCTGATCCTCCTGCCTCAGTTTCCTGAGTACTAGGGGTAGCGATATAGAATACTCTAGCCAGCTTGTAAACTAGAATTTTCTAATAAGCAGAGACATAGATGCTTCAACATAGGAATGCTTCATTTCCATTTTAAAATCTCTGTGCTCTCTTGACAGTAGATTAGCCTTTATTGATCCCCAGTGGATGCCAGGAACTGAGCATCAGGCTTTGGATAAAGTATCATTTCCTTTAGTATCTGCTTGTAATTCTTCTCTAAACCACTTGTTCTCTTCGGTTTACCAATTTTCTTCTGATTCAACTGTTGATTTATTTGGTGCATATTAGAAAGTATATTCAGGGGCTAGAGCAATAGGTCCGTGGTTAAGAATACTTATTGCTCTTGCAGAGGACCCAGGTTCCATTCCTAACATTCACATGGTGGCTCACAACCGCCTGTAACTCCAGTTCCAAGAGATCTAGTGCCTCTTCTGACCTTCAGGGGCATGAGGCAGGCAAACAATATATAGACCTAGAGGCAGTAAAAAACAGAAAGTATAGCTAAACAACTACATGAAAGCAATAGTTTCCGTCTTGCATAGAATACATTTTTTTTATTCTGTTTATTTATCCATGGGAGAATATGCAGGGCAGAGACATACTTGCAAAAGTTGGTTTTCTCCTTCCACTATATGGGCCATATTTCCCACAAAGCCAACTCATAAGCCGCATAGAGGACATTTCTTTCCTTGGTCCACAGAAATAAACTTTAGTTTTTCTCAGAATTCATAGAAAGCAGTAGTTTGTCTAATTTAGACATATGCCACAAGTGAAGAGGTAAAGTGTTGGAGCATGTTCACATGTAATTGTAATGCTGTGAATTACAACATGGGTTAGAGAGCACGGGGTTTTATAAAATATTACTTGCGAGAAAAGGCACACCAGAATTTTTAAACTTAAGATTTCAGAAGTAATTTAGTCAACAAGAATATGTCATTTAGACAGTCCATCATCATCAGTGAGCTGTTTAATCAAATTCTTCAGCCTGGTCAGCAAGCATGTTCTTGTCTGTGAGTTCTATTCTTTCCAGGATTAACATCTTTAAATGATGACAGCACAAAACTTGTAGTGTGATAAGGAATCCTAGATGGTGTTAGGAAGATGCCCACTGTCTCACAAGCATGAAGACCAGGGTTCAGATTTCTAGCACCAACACAAAAGCTGGCCAGCATGGTATCCACCTGTAATTCCAGTACTTGAGAGGTGGAGATTTGATTCTCCAAAATAAGTTGGCTTTCAAGATTAGCCTTTCAGGTAGCTCCAGGTTCAGTGAGAGACCCTGCCTCAACTTACAAAGAAGGTAGAGAGCAATTAAGAGAGACACCCAACACCAAACTTCAGGCCTCTGCAGGTTCTCATGCACATAGACAAGTACCAAGGAGGTGGCTGTAGTTTGGTGGTAAGGTGGTTGCCTGGGATTCACATGGTCCTTGGTTCTCTCCCTAGCATAGTAAAAAGAAAAAGAAAAAAAAGAAAAACTTCTTCTGTGCCTTAGAAACGTTTATGTTTCCCATTATGTTATATGTCATCATTTCCTCTTAACATACTTCCTCAAATACTAGTGATAACAGTACTTTTTAGAAAATAGACAGTCATAACATTTTAAAGGTTAGCTGTGGTTTCAATTATTAAGAAAAATGTTTAGCATTCAGAAAGATACATTTTAGTCACAAATAGCCAGCAATTGAAACTGCATGATATTTAGAAGGAACGTGAATGAAAGTTAACATCCCCTATAGGAAAAAATTGTCCTCCAGAACAAACACTGGCCCTGTGGTCTTGGTGTTGTACCAGTCAGGTCCTTATTAGATGTGATTCAAGGGTGGATGTTGGCTTGAAACAAGGACGTGGTCTCAGAGAGTGTGATATACCTAAATGAAATTGAAATAAAATCCTATTTAAATGATGTGTAGAAGATTGTCTGTGGTATATAGCCCACAGTTACTGATACAAAAAGGGGTAGAGCCAGTGTCCAAAGCAGTGGAAGGAGGACTGTTACCAGATAGCTGTGGAGAAATGAAATGTTTGGACTTGGAGGACTACGATCTATTTGGAATTAGAGAAGAGAAGTTCACTTGGTGCTTAGACTACGATGTTATTTGGACTAAAGAATCTACTTGTGTTCATACATCTCATAGGAAACATGGGCTCCATTGTCTTTTGTATACCCCATTCAGGGGGTTTCCATTCTTGTGTCCATAGTAACTGACCCTTTAATTCAATGCACTTAAAACCTGTGGACTGTCCTAGAAAACCTAGAGCATACAACAAGGCTTATAGTCCAATGTTTCCTAAGCTGTTTTGTTTTAAATGATGTGGTTAAAGTACAAAAGCACACTGATTGTGACCATTCCAAGTATGTCTTCATCTCTAGTACGGATGTTCAGAAGAACAAAAGAGCATCCATCAAGATAATGGACGTTGAAGGTCACAGAAAAGTGAAAGGGAATGGGTAAATGCACTTTCCTTGTCAAAGCTAAATCAGTGATTGGCCACTCACTTCAAGGTTACTTTGGATGTGGAATGAGGGACACAGAATGAGGAGACCAGTCACATGACTGTTGGGTAAGCGCCTGTGTTTTGAGTCTGTTGCTGATGAGACAGAAAGGCATTTTTGATATACCCAAGTTTGTGCTGTCCCTTGATTGTGCTGTCACCACTAACTTTGGCAGCATAGCAGAAAAAATCTCATCAGAAAGCCTTCTTATCCTAGAAAACTGAGGGGCAATACCATTCTTTAACACACATCATTGTAGCGCTTCGTCTCTCAAACTGTGTTGCCTTTGAGCTAATTATGTTTAGAGTATATAATGAGTAGTTTCCTGCTGTGTAAAATTTCCCTAAAGTCCACGTTGCTTCCTGTGATTATTTTTCCCATTATAGATTATAATTTACATTATTAATACCTCTTTTCTAAAATCAAGTTTAATTCTGAGGGGAGAAGGGTATGAGTGTTAGTACAGTGCCTATGCAGGCCAAAGGCTTTAGATCACCTGAAACCTGGAAATAAAGGCAGTTGTGAAGTTCCCTGCCCTGGGTACTGGGAACCAATCTTGGATCTTCTGCAAAAGCAGTCTGAACTCTTAACCACTGAGCCATTTCTCAGTTCTCCTGGTAGCATCTTATAGATACATAGACTGAGCTAAAAAGCATATCAAAACCATGTGCTCTAAATTTAGATGAATTCTAGTAAAGTTTTTCCTCTAAAATGGATTACTGATTAGAGGTGGGGCATGCTTGGTTTAATCCCACATAAATATTAATCCTTGTATTGCTTTGTAGGCTTGTTGTAGCAAATTTCATGGCCAAACAGCAGAGATTTATTTTTTCACCCCCAAAATTAAGGTGTCCACAGGACCGCCTTCCTACAAAGGCTCAAAAGCAGTGGTTGTCAACCTTCAGATTGCTGTGACCCTTTAATACAGTTCCTTATGCTGTGATGATGGCCAACCATAAAATTACTTTCGCTGCTACTTCATAACTGTAATGTTGCTACTGTTATGAATAATAATTAAATATGTGTGTTTTCTGGTGGTCTTAGGTAACCCCTGTGAAAGGATTGTTCAACCCCCTGACCCACAGAGAGCCACTGCTTAAAGCCTTGCTTCCTTCAGCATGGGGTGTCTCCTAGCCTCCCTTCCCTGGTAGCAGTACCACAGCCTCTGTCTAGTCATAGCTTTCCCTCTGTGTCTCTGTCCTTTGCTGTCTCATATAAGGTCACTGTCATTAGAATTAGGGTCTGTCCTAATCTCGTATAATCTCATCATTATCTTTTATCTGCAAAAACCCTCTTTCCAAATAAAATCTCATTCCATGCTCTAGTGATGAGGACTTGCTTTCAGCCTTTTCAGCCCCATTTTGAAGCTGGAATGAAACCTAAGTGTTGTTTTGATTTGTAGTTGGTAAATTCCCTTGTGTTAGTCACACTTTCCATGGCTGTGACAAAATACCTGTCAGCTAGGAAGGAAAGACATACTTTGGCTCAAGAGTTTCAGATATTACAACCCAATATCAATTGGATGGAGTCACAGCTTTGGGCCTGAAAAAAAGCTTAAAACATCAGGTGTCTATGGCTTCTGGTGGAAGCAGAGAGAACATGCCTAGGCCTCTTCCTGCTGATCCTTTTATTCACTCTGAGCCCCAGCCTTTTGAATAATGTCACCCACATTCCTGACAGCTCTTCCTCCTTCCTTGGTTGATCATCTAGAAATACACTCCTAGACACATGCAGAGGTATGCTTTACTCTCTCCTAGGTGTCCCTCAGTTAGTTGTGCTGTCAATCAAGACTCACTGTCACAACCACATGAGAAAAAAGTGCTCAGTAACACTGTTTCCGTTTTAAAATGAGCCAGGCAGTTACCCAAGCAAGGTTTCCATACATTGTGTCTGCACTTTAATGCTGATATTACTGAGCTTCAGCTGGACCGTTCACTATCCTGTTGGCTAAGCCCTCACCTTACCTCCTGTCTTTACTTGGGTGGGGGGAATTAAAGAACAAAGAATAAACAGACTGAGTTGAGGCCTTCAAGCCCAGGAATTGTTTCATACAATTCTTGGTTCCCTAAGTCAATATATTCCAAAGTGTTTTCACATACTAACTGATCATTAGTACACAGCCAGTTGGTCAGAGAATATTTGGTTTTGACCAAATATAGCCTATATTCTAGGCTATAAGTCAGTTGATAAAGTACTTGCCTAGCCTGAGAAGAGTTTGCAGTTCCATCTTCAGCACTTTATAAACCAGGCATGTA
Organism: Micromys minutus; assembly: GCF_963924665.1. NCBI lineage: Eukaryota > Metazoa > Chordata > Mammalia > Rodentia > Muridae > Micromys > Micromys minutus. The sequence continues at coordinate 24,596,233 of NC_137970.1, read as the reverse complement.
GCACTCTACTAGAACCCCACACCTTAGAGGTGTAGACCATAAATTAAGGAATTCAAGGTCACCTTGGCTACATAGCCATTCTGGGCTAAGTGTAGTACTGTGCTTGATAAAGACTGTGTGTCTCACCAGGCAGTCTAAGTTCAAAATTCTGCCAAAAGAAGCAGTTTCAGGACAAAGGTGTAGGAATAATAGAAAAGTGAGCCCAGGGGAAGTAATGCTCTCCATCTGGGATTTCACCCTCGCTTCTCATCAGAAACACAGGGATCTCTAGAAATAAGAAGCAGAAAGAGAACTGTCAAGTGCTTTTCTCTAACCCAGTTTTGATTTTTGTTCTCCCTATAGAAGTGAGGTCAGATGTGAAAAGACTATTTCTCCTGCCACATTCACCACCACACTCCTCTACCAGAGCTTGGGATGGCTATAGACTATACACACCTCTGAGGACTGAGCATTAGAAATGCTGAGGTTTTCAACTTGGCCAAAAGGCCAAAGTTTTGAAGGAAATTCTTAATGAGCTGCAATTCATTGTGATTGGGCCTTTTCTGCTGCTTCTCTGTCATTTGCTTTATGTACCTATTATTTCCACGGGTGCAAGTAAAGTGCACATGTTCTAAGACAACAGTGGCTGCATATGTGTGGCCAAAACCATTTTTATTTGTCTGTCTGTTAATGTGTATGTCTGTGTAAGTAAATGTGTTGGGGGTATTCTCAGGGCATCAGACCCATTGGAACTGGGGTCACAGGTAATGGTGAGCTACCCAACACAGGTGCTGGGAATGGAATCTGGGTCCTCTGTAACAGCAGCATGCACTTCACAGGCTCTCCCTACGAAATTCTGGATGAATTGGAGCCATGACATAGACCAGCCAGATTTTGAACTCACAGATATCCACCTGCTTCTGCCTTCTGAATGCTGGCATTGAAGACATATACCATCGGGCCTAGCTACATCTATTTTTAATAATGGTTCCAAGTTTGTAAAACTTCTTGCCACCTCAAAGGTGTTAGTCATGAAAAGACGGGATTTACAAGGGTTACTTTGAATGGCTATATAAATGTCTTCCTTCACACTTGATTAGCTCACCGCTATCGTCCCTTCCAGATACTAGCAGAAAATGGCCCAAGAAGGAAAGAATGATTTATCCCATTGTTTTATTCCCCTCCAGCCATCTTGCCTCCTTATCTTGAGGCATTCTTCTGGGTAACAATAGTAGCTACCGATAGTGAGATTTCAGCTATCAATTTTCCTCCAGACATTGTCCCTTAGAAATCGTTGTGAGCTCACTTCCTTCTACTTTCTGCAGCATTGCTTTGTTGATATTCTTATGTTGCTATTTACATAGGAATACGAATTGTAATATTAGGACTCGCTGTAGTTTAAATGGAAGGAGAGAAGGGAGAAAGAAATTGAATCAATGCTTACTTTGCGGGGATTTGCTGCATTAGTAGACTTGGAAGGTTTCACCTGTGCTAAGCTGAGACCAGACAAGTGAAGCCCCACACCAAGAAAAGTGGCTTTGTTATGTATTAGGAAGAATGTGAGTCACATTCAGAGGGGCTACACCACCGACGCACCACATTTGTCCTATTTAGAACTTCTTCTTGAGGCTTGAATAGATGGCTCTGTGTAAAGCACTTGTTATATGTGTGAGGACCAGAGTTTGGACCCCCCCCCCAGCACCCACAAAAATACCATAGGTGCATGGCAATCAACGCGAAATCCCAGCAGTTGAGAAATAGAGACAAGGTCTTGGGAACAAGGTAGCTAGCCAGACTAACTGTGTTTTGAGCTCTGGATGCAAATGACCAAGCCTGCCTAGGTATATAAAACGGATAGTAATTGAGGATGGAGACTCCAGATGTCAACCTCTGGCCTCTAGGTTCACATGTGTACACACATACAGGCACACCAGACATGAATGCAAAAGGCAAAGAAAGAAACTGGGGCCGATGAGCTGGCTCAGTGGCGAAGTATACTTGCTGCCAAGCCTGATAACCAGTGTTCGATTCCCCAGGACTCACATAGTTGTTCTCTGACTCCCACACACGTGCCATAGCACAGCGCATGCACATCCTCAAATGCAATTTTTTAAAGATGTGCTTCTTGTAACACTGAATTTTGAAGGAAACTTTTTCCTCCTGTGGGGAAACAGTACATGAAAGCAAACAAGGACTGCTTGCTATTCATGGTCAGTCAGATGACAAGAGAAAGCCAAGTGCTTTCATTTTTCACCTGTATCTTCAAGGTCTGCTATAGAGGAATGGCTGGTTGGAATGATGGGTTTCTTGGAGGCATTTTGCAGTTTGTGTCAATGGCTAGTGGCCTCTAAGGAATGAGCAGTGAGTGAGCTTCATGCCTCGGGATCTGCAGATCACCTCAGCTGCCCCAACAGGGTCCAAGTTTACTATTGGAAAGGACAACAAAAGGAGATTAGGGACCACAGGCAGCATTTGAGGTGTGGTAGCTGGAGTGTTAGCATCCACCAGAACCTTTTCCTGCGTGTTTATATATTTTATGGTCTTAGTCATATCCATTCTCAGGGCGACAGCAGCAGCTGGATGCAGAGCGTCTGAATGACTATGTGAATGCGGACCATGGCCTGTACTTCAACCACCACAGGTCAGTGGAGCCCCCATCTGAGAAACCCTGGGAGCGGCGCCAAGCAGAGATGAAGCGCTTATATGGAAACAGTGCGCCCAGGATCCTGGCCATGGAGGCTGCCGTGCAGCTGAGCTTTGACAAACACTGTGACAGAAAGCAGCCAAAGTACTGGCCTGTCATTCCCCTGAAGTTCTGAGTCCTGGACACCGGGACCCTAGGCAATATTTCACAGTTCCTAGCCTCTTCCTCTTCGTCTCTCCTGGACATATTTCAGAGAAAGAGGCCTGTATAACAACATGGCGGCTACAGTTTGTCAGCAGGAGATGCCAGACACATTTTGCCAATACAAGGAATGTTCACTTGACATCTGTATTGCCCTGGCGCTCGATTTTCTCTGTAACAGTTCAGTTCATTGAAATTATTGCCTAGAGATACTGATACTGCCTATTGTTTTGCATTTTTAATTTCCTTCTTGAAACTGTCCTGAATGTCATAAAAGCCTTAAGCCACATGTGATTTATTCCTACATTTTTAGACCAGTTTTTATACAGCCCATGATAGCTACAAACTCTTAAATCTTCCTGTTTTCACCTCCCAAATGCTAGCTTACAGGTTAACACCCCCCCCCCCCCCGTCGGGCTCCTATCCACGTATTTTCTCTGACTGTAGCTCTTTGGATCCCTCTGAAAACAATTCGAGTTACAGTAAGACAAGTGGCACTTGTTACTCAGCTAGGTGTCAGCCTGCATGCTCTATAAAAGACCTAAGAGTAAGCACTCTAAGCTTGGCAGGTCATGTTGTCTGTGTTATAACTGCCTAACCCCTGTCTTCATAGCATAAAAACAGCCATAGTTACTGAATAAACAAATGAATGTTGACTGTGTTTCAATAAAACTTTATTTGTTAAAAAAAAACAGGCTATGGACTGGATTTGATCTACAACTACTGCCATAAAACAGTGAAAATCATCCATCTGACATTATTGTTATCTCGTTTTCTGTCCAGAACTTGGATGTCAAACAGAATTGATAGCAAACAGTAATTCCCAAACCTGGTCACTTTTACAGTCTCTTTTGATGTCCAAATGCACTGTTGAGCTCTTACTGCATATAGTCACAGCCAATTTGATAAGCAAATACATGTGTGAGAAGGAAAATCTAAACATCGATGGAGCAGTCCATTTATAGTAGCTATCTCCTTTAAAATAAGTTATTACAGTCCGTTGCCATGGTGAGCCTGTGTTGACCTGAGAAGATTAGTACATCCATCAAAGGTTGGTGAAAAGATTTTGTATTGACGTGTTTCTCCCTAGGAACACATTTTGTTTCCATCCAGCTCCTGCCCTGAGACAACCACGTTCCTTCCAGCAGCTCCGGGTGTTGATTTGATCCACACTCTCATTTTGTCACTGGCATTGCAGTTTGTGCTTAGGTGCTGAAGACAGAAATCAGAATTCACTTGTCCCCAAGATAATGCACCACTGAAAATTTCACCTTTGGTCTTCCTCAATTTCTTTTTAGATACTGTAATGCCTAAATGATAAAAAAAAAAAAACAATGTAACTCAGGCACAGACAAGTCAGAGACTGCCTAGGCCACAGGTACATAGCTAAAAGTGCTGTTTTCTCTACCGTCCTCTGAGATGCTACCCCATCATTCCACCACTGCTGGCTTTGTTACCTTAGACAGTTAGTCTTCCTCTCTCACGGCTCCTCAAATGGAGTGGTAAGGGCTTTCCTTCACTGCTGTTGTGAAGGAACACTGTTGTGAGCAGTGCCTATAAAACATATGTTGCTGGCCACACAGTAAGTAGGCGATACGTATATTACACATTCTATCTTTATAAATGTCAAAACTTTGACAGGGAGTCCAGGATATAAAACTTGCAAATGTGAAGAAGGCTTTCCTTGACCACTAGATAGCTCATCCCCACTTGTAATGCATAGCTAGGATAATTGGGGACAGGATGGACCTATTGCTTGCATATTTCTCAGCAAATAATTGTTACTGAGTATATTGGCTATTCCTTCCAATTAGCTGTACCATAGTCTCTTCCCTTAGGGAACTTGCATTCTAGGCAGGGACACAAATGTGTGCACTAGGTGTGTGCACTATGTTAGTGTGTGTGTGCATGTATGTGCGCACTCGAGCTGCTAGAGGCCTCTGTAGAAGCAGCAGAAAGAACTTAGGGCAGGGCATTGGGAATATTTATGCCATAGTAAACTGTGCCCATATTCAGAAAAGTTGGAATGGAAAAGAGGAGGGTCAAGTCAGATATTTTGAAACAATATCTTCTATCACTGTGACTAATAACCAGACTGATGTCAAAGTTGAAGAAACAGTTACTGTGTTGAGGTTGCCATAAGTGACTCCATTTTGATGCGGATAGCTTTAGCTGCATGCTTGTTTCTGCTAACAAAATGCTCCCAAAGTGACACTATCTGAGAGCCTACCAAGAATTGCTGCAGTAGATCAAGAGATGATCTTATCTTGCAGGAAATTCCAAGGGATTCAAGAGCTTTGTAGCATGAAAATCAAAGACCAAGCATTAGTATTCTCCCAGAATAGTATTCTCTACCAGAGTTTTAGATCATTTGGGAGCCAGATGCAGAGGCCAGTACACACTACTTACCATACCACAGGGCTGATGCAGCTCCATTGTGAGACTGCTTGCCTAGCATTCATGACCCCTGGCCTCTATCCCCAACACCCTAAACAAGGTGCAGTAGTGTTCACCTATGACTCCAGCACCTCGGAAGTAAAGATAGGAGGATCAAAGAGTTCCAGGGCACCCTTAGCTACATGGCAAGTGTGAAACAAATTCAGGTTGTATGAAACCTTGTCTCCAAGAACAAAATAAAAACCAGTAAATCTTATCATGATGTAGAAGTAGGTAGAGTATGCACAGGGCTATTTTGGATTATCCCACTGCTAATCAGAACCATGGTAATTAAAACAGAATGACATTTCACACCTTTCAAAAAGGAGAGGCAGAGTCAGGAACTCACACCAGGGCATGTAGGACCATCTACCTATGTTACCATTACTACCGTTGCTGTGATGAAACACCATGACCAAAAGCAAGTTGGTGAGGAAAAGGTTTATTTGACTTACATAGTCCATCACTGAAGGAAGTCAAGCTAGAAACTCAAAAAGGCAGGGAACTGGAGGTAGGAGCTGATGGTAAGCCATGGAAGCGTGCTGCTTACTAGCTTGCTCAACCTGCTTTCTTTGTCTTTGGTGGGTTGGTTAGTTGGCTTGATTTGATTTGGTTTAGTTGTTTGTTTTGTTTTCAAGATAGCCTGGCTGTCCGAGAACCCATTTTGTAGAACAGGCTGACTCCAAACTCACAGATCCACTTGTGTCTGCCTCCAGAGTGCTGGGAATAAAGGCATGTGCCACCATGCCCAGCATTAGCCTGCTTTCTTAACCCAGGGTCACCATCCCATAAGGTGAACACTCCTGAATCACTAAGAAAATGCCCATCAGACTTACATTCAGCCCAATGTTATAGGCATTTTCTCAGCTGAAGCTCCCTCTTATCTGATGAATAAAGCTTCTGTTAACATAAAACTAACCAACACAGCCTGATAGAATGAATATATATATATATAATTTTGTAGCATTTTGTGTCTGGGCCTCAGCCTAGTCAGACTTCAAACTTGCTATGGATAAGAGGATGACCTTGAACTCCTGCTCCTTCTGCCTCCATCTCCCTTGCATCCAGATCAGTTTTCAACCCTGAGATTAGACAGCTCTGTATTGCCTGGAACAGTTATCAAAAGTCTCTGGGTAAAGATGGGCTTTAGGACTTTACTTCCAAGTGGGGAAGGTCCGGGGTGCCTGAAGCCTCTTACTGTTGCTCTGGCAGAATCTTCTTAAACTCTTGGCCAGAAGAGCAGGAGAGCTGGGAGTGGTGGTGCACACCTTAAATCCCAGCACTTGGGAGGCAAGGACTGGCAGGAGGGGAAGGGTCTCTGAATTCAAGGCTAATTTGGTATACATTAGTGAGTATGTAAGAAGGTTAGTGGGTTGGACCGTAAAAGGAAACAAGCAGAAGTCTGAGGCATGGGCACCCTCCAGAAATTGTCAAGAAAATGGATTCTCCCCAAGAGCTTCTAGAAGAAATTAAGCTTCTTTTATGCTTTGACTTCAGCCCCATGAGACTCAGGAAGTGCCGGAGGATATGGCTGTGTGCCTCATGCCATTGTGTCTGTGGTACTCTATCAGAGAGGCAACAGGATTGGGATTGATTGGTGCTGCTGTCTGCTGAGCACTTCATGAACACTACATGATTTGGTCCCAGTATACCTCTGAGGGTCAATTCCTCATTGCCCAGATAGAAAAATGGACTCAAAGTTTCCCAAAGTCCACAAACAGGGCCGCATCAGGACCAAAGATTGATCCGAGTTTTAAAGCTTTCTGAGTTCTTGCCTCTGTACAGTGCCTTTCATTGGCAGTTCAAGCTAGGGGGAAGATTTGAGTGAGCCCCATCTTTTGGATTGGAAGACTTGAATCTTTCTCCCCATTGTCTGGAATTGCAGATGGGCATTTGCTGAAAAACTGAAAGAAAAATCTGAGCCATCAACTGAGTCTAGGGGTAGAATTTTTGGGAGTAGAATAAACCATTTAGGGTAGTGTCTTAGGTTTTTCCATTGCTGTGAAGAGACACCATGATCAAGACAACTCTTATGAAGGACAACAGTTAATTGGGGCTGGCTTATAGGTTCAGAGGTTCAGTTCATTATCATCATGGTAGAAAGTATGGCATTATGCAGGCAGACTTGGTGCTGGAGAAGGAACTGAGAGTTTTACATCTTGATCTGAAGGCAGCCAGAAGAAGAGAGAGACTGGCTTCCACAGGCAGCTAGAGGAGGGTCTCTCTTCCACACTGGGGGAAGCATGAGCATAGAAGGAGACCTCAAAACCCACACAGTGACACACTTCCTCTAACAAAGCCACACCTTCTCCAGTAAGATCACACCTCCTAATAGTGCCACTTCCCATGCACAAAGCATATTCAATCCACCACAGATGGCTACAAAGGCTAAAAGGGAAAAGAGAAAGAGAGCCAGTGGTGGAACTTAAGGAAACCCA